>NW_026894881.1:0-62646 GCF_032452875.1 Bos javanicus
ATCATGGAACTCAGCTGTGAGGAATCATGCTGCTCAGCTGGCAATAATCAAGCAGCTGAGCAGCAGGAATTACACAGCACAGCTGGCAATTGTCAAGCAGATGACAGGCAGGAATCAGTGCAGCTCAGCTGATGTGTCAAGCAGATGAGCGACAGTAATCACGCAGCTCAGCATGCCCTGATCACGTGACTGATCATGCACTGATCACGTGGCTGATCATGCACTGATCACGTGACTGATCATGCACTGATCACGGATATCATGCACTGATCACGTGGCTGATCATACACTATCACGTGTCTGACCATGCACTGATCACGTGGCTGATCATGCACTGATCACGTGACTGATCATGCACTGATCACGTGGCTATCATGCACTGATCACGTGGCTGAACATGCACTGATCACGTGGCTGATCACACACTGATCACGTGACATATCATGCACTGATCACGTGGCACTCATGCACTGATCACGTGGCTGATCATACACTGATCACGTAACTCATCATGCACACATCACGTGGCTATCATGCACTGCTCGTGGCTCGTCATGGAATGATCACGTAGCTACCATATGCACTGGTCACGTGACTGATCATGCACTGATCACGTAAATGATCATGCACTGATCACGTGACTGATCATGCACTGATCACGTGACTGATCATGCACTGATCACGTGGCTATCATGCACTGCTCACGTGGCTGATCATGCAACGATCACGTAGCAACCATGTACTGGTCACGTGACTGATCATGCACTGATCACGTAATTGATCATGCACTGATCACGTGGCTCATCATGCACTGATCACGTGGCTGATCATGCACTATCACGTGACTGATCATGCACTGATCACGTGACTGATCATGCACTGATCACGTGGCTATCATGCACTGATCACGTGGATATCATGCACTGATCACGTGGCTGATGCATGTATCACGTGACTGATCATGCACTGATCACGTGGCTATCATGCACTGATCACGTGACTGATCATGCACTGATCACGTGGCTGATCATGCACTGATCACGTGACTGATCATGCACTGATCACGTGGCTGATCATGCACTGATCACGTGAGCTGATCATGCACTGATCACGTGACTGATCATGCACTGATCACGTGGCTGATCATGCACTGATCATTACCTCATTTCGATGCGTGGCTGATCACACACTATCATGTGACTGATCATGCACTGATCGTGGCTATCATGCGATCACGTGGCTGATCATGCACTGATCACGTGGCTATCATGCACTGATCACGTGACTGATCATGCACTGATCACGTGGCTGATCATGCATGATCACGCAGGATGATCGCACACTGATGCGTACTGATCATGCAGATGCGTGACTGATCATGCACTGATCACGTGGCTGATCATGCACTGATCACGTGACTGATCATGCACTGATCACGTGACTGATCATGCACTGATCACGTGGCTATCATGCACTCACGTGGCTGATCATGCAATGATCACGTAGCTACCATGTACTGGTCACGTGACTGATCATGCACTGATCAGGTGACTGATCATGCACTGATCACGTGGCTGATCATGCACTGATCACGTGACTGATCATGCACTGATCACGTGACTGATCATGCACTGATCACGTGACTATCATGCACTGATCACGTGGCTGATCATGCACTGATCACGCAGCTATCATGCACTGGTCACGTGACTGATCATGCACTGATCACATGACTGATCATGCACTGATCACGTGGCTTATCATGCACTGATCATGTGACTGATCATGCGCTGATCATGTTTGCTATCATACACTGATCATGTGCCTCTGGAGGCAATGAACAAAGAGCTGAGTAGGCACGAATCAGTCAGCAGGCTATAATCATGGAACTCAGCTGTGAGAAATCATGCTGCTCAGCTGGCAATAATCAAGCAGATGAGCAGGCAGGAATTACGTAGCACAGGTGGCAATTGTCAAGCAGATGACAGGCAGGAATCGTGCAGCTCAGCTGGCAATTGTCAAGCAGATGAGCAGACAGTAATCACGCAGCTCAAGGCCAGATCACGTGACTGAGCATGCACTGTTCACGTGGCTGATCACACACTGATCACGTGACTGATCATGCACTGATCACGTGACTGATCATGCACTGATCACGTGGCTGATCATGCACTGATCACGTGGCTGATCATGCACTGATCACGGGACTGATCATACTGATCACGTGGCTATCATGCATTGACTACATGACTGACATGCACTGATCACGTGGCTGATCATGCACTGATCACGTGACTGATCATGCACTGATCACGTGACTGATCATGCACTGATCACGTGGCTGATCATGCACTGATCACGTGGCTGATCATGCACTGATCACGTGGCTGATCATGCACTGACAAATCCATGACGATCATGCACTGATCACGTGACTGATCATGCACTGATCACGTGACTGATCATGCACTGATCACGTGGCTGATCATGCACTGATCACGTGGCTATCATGCACTTCACGTGGCTGATCATGCACTGATCACGTGACTTCATGCTCTCTACGGTCACGTGACTGATCATGCACTGATCACGTAATTGATCATGCACTGATCACGTGGCTGATCGCAGATCACGTGGCTGATCATGCACTGATCACGTGACTGATCATGCACTGATCACGTGGCTATGTGCACTGATCACGTGGCTGACATGCGTGCCTGGTCATGCACTGATCGCGTGGCTGATCATGCACTGATCACGTGACTGATCATGCACTGATCACGTGACTGATCATGCACTGATCACGTGGCTATCATGCACTGCTCACGTGGCTGATCATGCGATGATCACGCAGCTACCATGCTGGTCACATGACTGATCATGCACTGATCACGTGACTGATCATGCAGTGATCACGTGGCTATCATGCACTACTCACGTGGCTGATCATGCAATGATCATGTAGCTACCATGTACAGGTCACGTGAATGATCATACACCCATCAGGTGACTGATCATGCACTGATCACGTGGCTATCATGCACTGATCACAGACTGATCATGCACTGATCACGTCTATATCATGCACTGATCACATGACTGCCATGCACTGATCACGTGGATGATCATACACTAATCATGTGACAGATCATGCACTGATCACGTGGCTGATCATGTGACACTGAGCATGGACTGATCACATGACTATCATGTAGTGATCACGTGACTTAATGGCGCTGATCATGTGACTGATCATGCGCTGATCATGTTTGCTATCATACACTGATCATGTGCCTCTGGAGGCAATAAACAAAGAGCTGAGTAGGCACGAATCAAACAGTCAGCAGGCAATAATCATGGAACTCAGCTGTGAGGAATCATGCTGCTCAGCTGGCAATAATCAAGCAGCTGAGCAGGCAGGAATGCGCACACAGCTGGCAATTGTCAAGCAGATGACAGGCAGGAATCGTGCAGCTCAGCTGGCAATTGTCAAGCAGATGAGCAGACAGTAATCACGCAGCTCAGCAGGCCCTGATCACGTGACTGAGCATGCACTGTTCACGTGGCTGATCATACACTGATCACGTGATTGATCATGCACTGATCACGGATATCATGCACTGATCACGCTGATCATCACTGTTCACGTGTCTGACCATGCACTGATCACGTGGCTGATCATACACTGCTCACGTGGATCATGCACTGATCACGTGGCTATCATGCACTGATCACGTGGCTGAACATGCACTGTTCACGTGGCTGATCACACTGTCACGTGACATATCATGCACTGATCACGTGGCACTCATGCACTGATCACGTGGCTGATCATACACTGCTCATAACTCATCATGCACACATCACGTGATCATGCTGATCACGTGAATGATCATGCACTGATCACGTGACTGATCATGCACTGATCACGTGACTGATCATGCACTGATCACGTGGCTGATCATGCACTGATCACGTGATGATCATGCACTGATCACGTGGCTGATCATGCACTGATCACGTGACTGATCATGCACTGATCACGTGGCTATCATGCACTGATCACGTGGCTGATCATGCACTGATCACGTAGCTGACCATGCACTGATCACGTGACTGATCATGCACTGATCACGTGGCTGATCATGCACTGATCACGTGACTGATCATGCACTGATCACGTGGCTATCATCATGCACTGATCACGTGGCTGATCATGCACTGATCACGGGACTGATCATGCACTGATCACGTGGCTATCATGCACTGATCACATGACTGATCATGCACTGATCACGTGGCTGATCATGCACTGATCACGTGACTGATCATGCACTGATCACGTGACTGATCATGCACTGATCACGTGGCTGATCATGCACTGATCACGTGACTATCATGCACTGATCACGTGGCTGATCATGCACTGATCATGGCTGATCATGCACTGATCACGTGACTGATCATGCACTGATCACGTGACTGATCATGCACTGATCACGTGGCTGATCATGCACTGATCACGTGGCTATCATGCACTGATCGCGTGGCTGATCATGCACTGATCACGTAGCTGCCATGCACTGATCACGTGACTGATCATGCACTGATCACGTAATTGATCATGCACTGATCACGTGGCTGATCATGCACTGATCACGTGACTGATCATGCACTGATCACGTGCTGATCATGCACTGATCACGTGGCTGATCATGCACTGATCACGTGCCTGATCATGCACTGATCACGTGGCTGATCATGCACTGATCACGTGACTGATCATGCACTGATCGTGCTCATCATGCACTGATCACGTGGCTATCATGCACTGCTCACGTGGCTGATCATGCATGATCACGCAGCTACCATGTACTGGTCACATGACTGATCATGCACTGATCACGTGACTGATCATGCACTGATCACGTGGCTATCCTGCACTACTCACGTGGCTGATCATGCAATGATCATGTAGCTACCATGTACAGGTCACGTGAATGATCATACACCCATCAGGTGACTGATCATGCACTGATCACGTGGCTATCATGCACTGATCACGAGACTGATCATGCACTGATCACGTCTATATCATGCACTCATCACATGACTGCCCATGCATGTGATCACGTGGATGATCATACACTAATCATGTGACAGATCATGCACTGATCACGTGGCTGATCATGCACTGATACCGTGACTGAGCATGGACTGATCACATGACTATCATGTAGTGATCACGTGACTTAATGGCGCTGATCATGTGACTGATCATGCGCTGATCATGTTTGCTATCATACACTGATCATGTGCCTCTGGAGGCAATAAACAAAGAGCTGAGTAGGCACGAATCAAACAGTCAGCAGGCAATAATCATGGAACTCAGCTGTGAGGAATCATGCTGCTCAGCTGGCAATAATCAAGCAGCTGAGCAGGCAGGAATTACGCAGCACAGCTGGCAATTGTCAAGCAGATGACAGGCAGGAATCGTGCAGCTCAGCTGGCAATTGTCAAGCAGATGAGCAGACAGTAATCACGCAGCTCAGCAGGCCCTGATCACGTGACTGAGCATGCACTGTTCACGTGGCTGATCATACACTGATCACGTGATTGATCATGCACTGATCACTTGGATATCATGCACTGATCACGTGGCTGATCATACACTGTTCACGTGTCTGACCATGCACTGATCACGTGGCTGATCATACACTGCTCACGTAACTGATCATGCACTGATCACGTGGCTATCATGCACTGATCACGTGGCTGAACATGCACTGATCACGTGGCTGATCACACACCTGTCACGTGACATATCATGCACTGATCACGTGGCACTCATGCACTGATCACGTGGCTGATCATACTCTGCTCACGTAACTGATCATGCACATCACGTGGCTATCATGCACTGCTCACGTGGCTCGTCATGGAATGATCACGTAGCTACCATATACTGGTCACGTGACTGATCATGCACTGATCACGTAAATGATCATGCACTGTTCACGTGACTGATCATGCACTGATCACGTGACTGATCATGCACTGATCACGTGGCTATCATGCATCTGCACACGTGGCTGATCATCTGCAGATCACGTGGCAACCATGTACTGGTCACGTGACTGATCATGCACTGATCACGTAATTGATCATGCACTGATCACGTGGCTCATCATGCTGATCACGTGGCTGATCACACACGTATCACGTGACTGATCATGCACTGATCACGTGGCTGATCATGCACTGATCACGTGGCTGATCATGCACTGATCACGTGGATATCATGCACTGATCACGGGCTGATCATGCACTGTATCACGACTGATCATGCACTGATCACGTGGCTATGTACACTGATCACGTGGCTGATCATGCACTGATCGCGTGGCTGATCATGCACTGATCACGTGGATTGATGCACTGATCACGTGGCTGATCATGCACTGATCACGTGACTGATCATGCACTGATCACGTGACTGATCATGCACTGATCACGTGGCTGATCATGCACTGATCATTATGCACTGATCACGTGGCTGATCATGCACGATCATGTGACTGATCATGCACTGATCGCGTGGCTATCATGCACTGATCACGTGGCTGATCATGCACTGATCACGTAGCTATCATGCACTGATCACGTGACTGATCATGCACTGATCACGTGGCTGATCATGCACTGATCACGTGACTGATCATGCACTGATCACGTACTGATCATGCACTGATCACGTGACTGATCATGCACTGATCACGTGGCTGATCATGCACTGATCACGTGACTGATCATGCACTGATCACGTGATCGATCATGCACTGATCACGTGGCTATCATGCACTGATCACGTGGCTGATCATGCAATGATCACGTAGCTACCATGCACTGGTCACGTGACTGATCATGCACTGATCACGTAACTGATCATGCACTGATCACGTGGCTGATCATGCACTGATCACGTGACTGATCATGCACTGATCACGTGACTGATCATGCACTGATCACGTGGCTATCATGCACTGATCACGTGGCTGATCATGCACTGATCACGTAGCTATCATGCACTGGTCACGTGACTGATCATGCACTGATCACATGACTGATCATGCACTGATCACGTGGCTTATCATGCACTGATCATGTGACTGATCATGCACTGATCATGTTTGGTGTCATACACTGATCATGTGCCTCTGGAGGCAATGAACAAAGAGCTGAGTAGGCACGAATCAGTCAGCAGGCTATAATCATGGAACTCAGCTGTGAGAAATCATGCTGCTCAGCTGGCAATAATCAAGCAGATGAGCAGGCAGGAATTACGCAGCACAGCTGGCAATTGTCAAGCAGATGACAGGCAGGAATCGTGCAGCTCAGCTGGCAATTGTCAAGCAGATGAGCAGACAGTAATCACGCAGCTCAGCAGGCCCTGATCACGTGACTGAGCATGCACTGTTCACGTGGCTGATCACACACTGATCACGTGACTGATCATGCACTGATCACGTGACTGATCATGCACTGATCACGTGGCTGATCATGCACTGATCACGTGGCTGATCATGCACTCTCACGTGACTGATCATGCACTGATCACGTGGCTATCATGCACTGATACATGACTGACATGCACTGATCACGTGGCTGATCACGCACAATCACGTGACTGATCATGCACTGATCACGTGACTGATCATGCACTGATCACGTGGCTGATCATGCACTGATCACGTGCTGATCATGCACTGATCACGTAGCTTCCATGCACTGATCACGTGACTGATCATGCACTGATCACGTGACTGATCATGCACTGATCACGTGGCTGATCATGCACTGATCACGTGACTGATCATGCACTGATCACGTGACTGATCATGCACTGATCACGTGGCTATCATGCACTGATCACGTGGCTGATCATGCACTGATCACGTAGCTACCATGTACTGATCACGTGACTGATCATGCACTGATCACGTGACTGATCATGCACTGATCACGTGGCTGATCATGCACTGATCACGTGACTGATCATGCACTGATCACGTGGCTATCATGCACTGATCACGTGGCTGATCATGCACTGATCACGTGACTGATCATGCACTGATCACGTGGCTGATCATGCACTGATCACGTGGCTGATCATGCACTGATCACGTGGCTATCATGCACTGATCACGTGGCTGATCATGCACTGATCACGTAACTGATCATGCACTGATCACGTGGCTATCATGCACTGATCACGTGGCTGATCATGCACTGATCACGTGGCTGATCATGCACTGATCACGTGACTGATCATGCACTGATCACGTGGCACTCATGCACTGATCACGTGGCTGATCATGCACTGATCACGTGACTGATCATGCACTGATCACGTGGCTATCATGCACTGCTCACGTGGCTGTCATGGAATGATCACGTAGCTACATATACTGGTCACGTGACTGATCATGCACTGATCACGTAATGATCATGCACTGATCACGTGACTGATCATGCACTGATCACGTGACTGATCATGCACTGATCACGTGGCTATCATGCACTGATCACGTGCTGATCATGCATGATCACGTAGCTACCATGTACTGATCACGTGACTGATCATGCACTGATCACGTGATTGATCATGCACTGATCACGTGGCTATCATGCACTGATCACGTGGCTGATCATGCATGATCACGTGACTGATCATGCACTGATCACGTGACTGATCATGCACTGATCACGTGGCTATCATGCACTGATCACGTGGATGATACACTGATCACGTGGCTGATCATGCACTATCACGTGACTGATCATGCACTGATCACGTGGCTATCATGCACTGATCACGTGGCTGATCATGCACTGATCACGCAGCTATCATGCACTGATCACGTGACTGATCATGCACTGATCACACTATCATGCACTGATCACGTGGCTTATCATGCACTGATCATGTGACTGATCATGCACTGATCATGTTTGGTGTCATACACTGATCATGTGCCTCTGGAGGCAATGAACAAAGAGCTGAGTAGGCACGAATCAGTCAGCAGGCTATAATCATGGAACTCCTCTGAGAAATCATGCTGCTCAGCTGGCAATAATCAAGCAGCTGAGCAGGCAGGAATTACGCAGCACAGCTGGCAATTGTCAAGCAGATGACAGGCAGGAATCGTGCAGCTCAGCTGGCAATTGTCAAGCAGATGAGCAGACAGTAATCACGCAGCTCAGCAGGCCCTGATCACGTGACTGAGCATGCACTGTTCACGTGGCTGATCATACACTGATCACGTGACTGATCATGCACTGATCACGTGACTGATCATGCACTGATCACGTGGCTGATCATGCACTGATCACGTGGCTGATCATGCACTGATCACGTGGCTGATCATGCACTGATCACGTGGCTGATCATGCACTGATCACGTGACTGATCATGCACTGATCACGTGGCTGACCATGCACTGATCACGTGGCTATCATGCACTGATCACGTGGCTGATCATGCATGATCACGCAGCTACCATGCACTGATCACGTGACTGATCATGCACTGATCACGTGACTGATCATGCACTGATCACGTGGCTATCATGCACTGATCACGTGGCTGATCATGCACTGATCATGCCTTACCATATGCACTCACGTGACTGATCATGCACTGATCACGTGGCTGATCATGCACTGATCACGTGGCTATCATGCACTGATCACGTGATGATCATGCACTGATCACGTGACTGATCATGCACTGATCACGTGGCTATCATGCACTACTCACGTGGCTGATCATGCAATGATCATGTAGCTACCATGTACTGGTCACGTGACTGATCATACACCCATCAGGTGACTGATCATGCACTGATCACGTGGCATCATGCACTGATCACGACTGATCATGCACTGATCACGTGACAAATCATGCACTGATCACATGGCTATCATGAACTGATCACGTGGCTGATCATGCACTGATCACGTGGCTGATCATGCACTGATACCGTGACTGAGCATGGACTGATCACATGACTATCATGTAGTGATCACGTGACTTAATGGCGCTGATCATGTGACTGATCATGCGCTGATCATGTTTGCTATCATACACTGATCATGTGCCTCTGGAGGCAATAAACAAAGAGCTGAGTAGGCACGAATCAAACAGTCAGCAGGCAATAATCATGGAACTCAGGTGTGAGGAATCATGCTGCTCAGCTGGCAATAATCAAGCAGCTGAGCAGGCAGGAATTACGCAGCACAGCTGGCAATTGTCAAGCAGATGACAGGCAGGAATCGTGCAGCTCAGCTGGCAATTGTCAAGCAGATGAGCAGACAGTAATCACGCAGCTCAGCAGGCCCTGATCACGTGACTGAGCATGCACTGTTCACGTGGCTGATCATACACTGATCACGTGATGATCATGCACTGATCACGTGGATATCATGCACTGATCACGTGGCTGATCATACACTGTTCACGTGTCTGACCATGCACTGATCACGTGGCTGATCATACACTGCTCACGTAACTGATCATGCACTGATCACGTGGCTATCATGCACTGATCACGTGGCTGAACATGCACTGATCACGTGGCTGATCACACACCTGAAACGTGACATATCATGCACTGATCACGTGGCTCATGCACTGATCACGTGGCTGAGCATACTCTGCTCACGTAACTGATCATGCACACATCACGTGGCTATCATGCACTGCTCACGTGGCTCGTCATGGAATGATCACGTAGCTACCATATACTGGTCACGTGACTGATCATGCACAGATCACGTAAATGATCATGCACTGTTCACGTGACTGATCATGTACTGATCACGTGACTGATCATGCACTGATCACGTGGCTATCATGCTCTGCTCACGTGGCTGATCATGCAATGATCACGTAGCAACCATGTACTGGTCACGTGACTGATCATGCACTGATCACGTAATTGATCATGCACTGATCACGTGGCTCATCATGCACTGATCACGTGGCTGATCACACATATCACGTGACTGATCATGCACTGATCACGTGGCTATCATGCACTGATCACGTGGCTATCATGCACTGATCACGTGGATATCATGCACTGATCACGTGGCTGATCACACACGTATCATGACTGATCATGCACTGATCACGTGGCTATCATGCACTGATCACGTGGCTGATCATGCACTGATCACGTGGCTGATCATGCACTGATCACGTGGCTATCATGCACTGATCACGTGGCTGATCATGCACTATCACGTGACTGATCATGCACTGATCACGTAACTGATCATGCACTGATCACGTGGCTATCATGCACTGATCACGTGGCTGATCATGCACTGATCACGTGGCTGATCATGCACTATCACGTGACTGATCATGCACTGATCACGTGGCTGATCATGCACTGATCACGTGGCTATCATGCACTGATCACGTGGCTGATCATGCACTGATCACGTAGCTATCATGCACTGGTCACGTGACTGATCATGCACTGATCACGTAACTGATCATGCACTGATCACGTGACTGATCATGCACTGATCACGTGACTGATCATGCTGATCACGTGACTGATCATGCACTGATCACGTGGCTATCATGCACTGATCACGTGGCTGATCATGCACTGATCACGCAGCTACATGTACTGTCACATGACTGATCATGCACTGATCACGTGGCTGATCATGCACTGATCACGTGGCTTATCATGCACTGATCATGTGACTGATCATGTGCTGATCATGTTTATCACACACTGATCATGTGCCTCTGGAGGCAATGAACAAAACTGGTGAGGCAGGAATCAGTCAGCAGGCAATAATCATGAACTCAGCTGTGAGGAATCATGCTGCTCAGCTGGCAATAATCAAGCAGATGAGCAGGCAGGAATTACGCACTGCAGTGCAATTGTCAAGCAGATGACAGGCAGGAATCGTGCAGCTCTTTGGCAATTGTCAAGCAGATGAGCAGACAGTAATCACGCAGCTCAGCAGGCCCTGATCACGTGACTGAGCATGCACTGATCACGTGGCTGATCACACACTGATCACGTGACTGATCATGCACTGATCACGTGACTGATCATGCACTGATCACGTGGCTGATCATGCACTGATCACGTGGCTGGACATGCACTGATCACGTGCTGATCATGCACTGATCACGTGGCTGATCATGCACTGATC
The DNA here is from genome assembly GCF_032452875.1 of Bos javanicus. Taxonomy (NCBI): domain Eukaryota; kingdom Metazoa; phylum Chordata; class Mammalia; order Artiodactyla; family Bovidae; genus Bos; species Bos javanicus. Next base: position 12,247 of record NW_026894881.1, read on the forward strand.
ACGTGACTGATCATGCACTGATCACGTGGCTGATCATGCACTGATCACGTGGCTATCATGCACTGATCACGTGGCTGATCATGCATGATCACGTGCTATCATGCACTGATCACATGACTGATCATGCACTGATGCACGTGGCTGATCATGCACTGATCACGTCTATATCATGCACTGATCACATGACTGATCATGCACTGATCACGTGGATGATCATACACTAATCACGTGACAGATCATGCACTGATCACGTGGCTGATCATGCACTGATACCGTGACTGATCATGCACTGATCACATGACTATCATGTACTGATCACGTGACTGAATGCACTGATCATGTGACTGATCATGCACTGATCATGTTTGCTATCATGCACTGATCATGTGCCTCTGGAGGCAATGAACAAAGAGCTGAGTAGGCACGAATCAAACAGTCAGCAGGCAATAATCATGGAACTCAGCTGTGACGAATCATGCTGCTCAGCTGGCAATAATCAAGCAGCTGAGCAGGCAGGAATTATGCAGCACAGCTGGCAATTGTCAAGCAGATGATCAGGCAGGATCGTGCAGCTCAGCTGGCAATTGTCAAGCAGATGAGCAGACAGTAATCACGCAGCTCAGCAGGCCTGATCACGTGACTGAGCATGCACTGATCACGTGGCTGATCATGCACTGATCACGTGACTGATCATGCACTGATCACGTGGCTGATCATGCACTGATCACGTAATGATCATGCACTGATCACGTGGCTGATCATGCACTGATCACGTGGCTGATCATGCACTGATACCGTGACTGAGCATGGACTGATCACATGACTATCATGTAGTGATCACGTGACTTAATGGCACTGATCATGTGACTGATCATGCACTGATCATGTTTGCTATCATACACTGATCATGTGCCTCTGGAGGCAATAAACAAAGAGCTGAGTAGGCACGAATCAAACAGTCAGCAGGCAATAATCATGGAACTCAGGTGTGAGGAATCATGCTGCTCAGCTGGCAATAATCAAGCAGCTGAGCAGGCAGGAATTACGCAGCACAGCTGGCAATTGTCAAGCAGATGACAGGCAGGAATCATGCAGCTCAGCTGGCAATTTTCAAGCAGATGAGCAGACAGTAATCACGCAGCTCAGCAGGCCCTGATCACGTGACTGAGCATGCACTGTTCACGTGGCTGATCATGCACTGATCACGTGATGATCATGCACTGATCACGTGGATATCATGCACTGATCACGTGGCTGATCATACACTGTTCATGTGTTTGACCATGCACTGATCACGTGGCTGATCATACACTGCTCACGTAACTGATCATGCACTGATCACGTGGCTATCATGCACTGATCACGTGGCTGATGCACTGTTCACGTGGCTGATCACACACCTGTCACGTGACATATCATGCACTGATCACGTGGCACTCATGCACTGATCACGTGGCTGATCATACTCTGCTCACGTAACTGATCATGCACATCACGTGGCTATCATGCACTGATCACGTGGCTGATCACACATGATCACGTGACTGATGCACTGATCACGTGGCTGATCATGCACTGATCACGTGGCTGATCATGCACTGATCACGTGGAATCATGCACTGATCACGTGGCTGATCACACACTGATCACGTGACTGATCATGCACTGATCACGTGGCTGATCATGCACTGATCACGTGGCTATCATGCACTGATCACGTGGCTGATCATGCACTGATCGTGTCTGATCATGCACTGATCACGTGGCTATCATGCACTGATCACGTGGCTGATCATGCATGATCATGCAGCTACCATGCTGATCACGTGACTGATCATGCACTGATCACGTGACTGATCATGCACTGATCACGTGGCTATCATGCACTGATCACGTGGCTGATCATGCACTGATCACGCTGCTACCATGCACTGATCACGTGACTGATCATGCACTGATCACGTGGCTGATCATGCACTGATCACGTGGCTGTCATGCACTGATCACGTGGCTGATCATGCACTGATCACGTGACTGATCATGCACTGATCACGTGGCTATCATGCACTACTCACGTGGCTGATCATGCAATGATCACTGTAGCTACCATGTACTGGTCACGTGACTGATCATACACCCATCAGGTGACTGATCATGCACTGATCACGTGGCTGATCATGCACTGATCACGTGACTGATCATGCACTGATCACGTGACAAATCATGCACTGATCACATGGCTATCATGCACTGATCACGTGGCTGATCATGCACTGATCACGTGGCTGATCATGCACTGATACCGTGACTGAGCATGGACTGATCACATGACTATCATGTAGTGATCACGTGACTTAATGGCGCTGATCATGTGACTGATCATGCGCTGATCATGTTTGCTATCATACACTGATCATGTGCCTCTGGAGGCAATAAACAAAGAGCTGAGTAGGCACGAATCAAACAGTCAGCAGGCAATAATCATGGAACTCAGGTGTGAGGAATCATGCTGCTCAGCTGGCAATAATCAAGCAGCTGAGCAGGCAGGAATTACGCAGCACAGCTGGCAATTGTCAAGCAGATGACAGGCAGGAATCGTGCAGCTCAGCTGGCAATTGTCAAGCAGATGAGCAGACAGTAATCACGCAGCTCAGCAGGCCCTGATCACGTGACTGAGCATGCACTGTTCACGTGGCTGATCATACACTGATCACGTGATGATCATGCACTGATCACGTGGATATCATGCACTGATCACGTGGCTGATCATACACTGTTCACGTGTCTGACCATGCACTGATCACGTGGCTGATCATACACTGCTCACGTAACTGATCATGCACTGATCACGTGGCTATCATGCACTGATCACGTGGCTGAACATGCTCTGTTCACGTGGCTGATCACACACCTGTAACGTGACATATCATGCACTGATCACGTGGCACTCATGCACTGATCACGTGGCTGAGCATACTCTGCTCACGTAACTGATCATGCACACATCACGTGGCTATCATGCACTGCTCACGTGGCTCGTCATGGAATGATCACGTAGCTACCATATACTGGTCACGTGACTGATCATGCACAGATCACGTAAATGATCATGCACTGTTCACGTGACTGATCATGTACTGATCACGTGACTGATCATGCACTGATCACGTGGCTATCATGCTCTGCTCACGTGGCTGATCATGCAATGATCACGTAGCAACCATGTACTGGTCACGTGACTGATCATGCACTGATCACGTAATTGATCATGCACTGATCACGTGGCTCATCATGCACTGATCACGTGGCTGATCACACATGTATCACGTGACTGATCATGCACTGATCACGTGGCTATCATGCACTGATCACGTGGCTGTCATGCACTGATCACGTGGATATCATGCACTGATCACGTGGCTGATCACACGTATCATGACTGATCATGCACTGATCACGTGGCTATCATGCACTGATCACGTGGCTATCATGCACGTGGCTGATCATGCACTGATCACGTGGCTATCATGCACTGATCACGTGGCTGATCACACACTGATCACGTGACTGATCATGCACTGATCACGTAACTGATCATGCACTGATCACGTGGCTATCATGCACTGATCACGTGGCTACATGCACTGATCACGTGGCTGATCACACACGATCACGTGCTGATCATGCACTGATCACGTGGCTATCATGCACTGATCACGTGGCTATCATGCACTGATCACGTGGCTGATCATGCAATGATCACGTAGCTACATGCACTGGTCACGTGGCTGATCATGCACTGATCACGTGATCATGCACTGATCATGTGACTAATCATGCACTGATCACGTGACTGATCATGCACTGATCACGTGACTGATCATGCACTGATCACGTGGCTATCATGCACTGCACACGTGGCTGATCATGCACTGATCACGCAGCTACAATGTACTGTCACATGACTGATCATGCACTGATCACATAATTGATCATGCACTGATCACCTGGCTTATCATGCATTGATCATGTGACTGATCATGTGCTGATCATGTTTGGTGTCACACACTGATCATGTGCCTCTGGAGGCAATCAACATAGAGCTGAGTAGGCAGGAATCAGTCAGCAGGCTATAATCATGGAATTCACCTCTGAGAAATCATGCTGCTCAGCTGGCAATAATCAAGTAGATGAGCAGGCAGGAATTACGCTGCACAGGTGGCAATTGTCAAGGAAATGAAAGGCAGGAATCGTGCTGCTGAGCTGGAAATTGTCAAGCAGATGAGCAGACAGTAATCACGCAGCTCAGCAGGCCCTGATCTCGTGACTGAGCATGCACTGTTCACGTGGCTGATCACACACCTATCACGTGACTGATCATGCACTGACCATGTGACTGATCATGCACTGATCACGTGGCTATTATGCACTGATCACTTGGCTGGACATACACTGACCACGTGCCTGGTCATGCACTGATCACGTGGCTGATCATGCACTGATCACGTGACTGATCATGCACTGATCACGTGTCTGATCATGTACTGATCACGTGGCTATCATGCACTGCTCACGTGGCTGATCATGCGATGATCACGTCTATATCATGCACTGATCACATGACTGCCCATGCACTGCTCACGTGGCTGATCATGCACTGATCACGTCTATATCATGCACTGATCACATGACTGCCCATGCACTGATCACGTGGATGATCATACACTAATCATGTGACAGATCATGCACTGATCACGTGGCTGATCATGCACTGATACCGTGACTGAGCATGGACTGATCACATGACTATCATGTAGTGATCCCGTGACTGAATGGCGCTGATCATGTGACTGATCATGTGCTGATCATGTTTGCTATCATACACTGATCATGTGCCTCTGGAGGCAATAAACAAAGAGCTGAGTAGGCACGAATCAAACAGTCAGCAGGCAATAATCATGGAACTCAGCTGTGACGAATCATGCTGCTCAGCTGGCAATAATCAAGCAGCTGAGCAGACAGGAATTATGCAGCACAGCTGGCAATTGTCAAGCAGATGATAGGCAGGAATCGTGCAGCTCAGCTGGCAATTGTCAAGCAGATGAGCAGACAGTAATCACGCAGCTCAGCAGGCCCTGATCACGTGACTGCGCATGCACTGTTCACGTGGCTGATCAAACACTGATCACGTGACTGATCATGCACTGATCACGTGGCTGATCATGCACTGATCACGTAATTGATCATGCACTTATCACATGGCTGATCATGCACTGATCACGTGGCTGATCATGCACTGATACCGTGACTGAGCATGGACTGATCACATGACTATCATGTAGTGATCACGTGACTTAATGGCTCTGATCATGTGACTGATCATGCGCTGATCATATTTGCTATCATACACCGATCATTTGCCTCTGGAGGCAATAAACAAAGAGCTGAGTAGGCACGAATCAAACAGTCAGCAGGCAATAATCATGGAACTCAGGTGTGAGGAATCATGCTGCTCAGCTGGCAATAATCAAGCAGCTGAGCAGGCAGGAATTACGCAGCACAGCTGGCAATTGTCAAGCAGATGACAGGCAAGAATCATGCAGCCCAGCTGGCAATTTTCAAGCAGATGAGCAGACAGTAATCACGCAGCTCAGCAGGCCCAGATCACGTGACTGAGCATGCACTATTCACGTGGCTGATCATGCACTGATCACGTGATGATCATGCACTGATCACGTGGATATCATGCACTGATCACGTGGCTGATCATACACTGTTCATGTGTTTGACTATGCACTGATCACGTGGCTGATCATACACTGCTCAGGTAACTGATCATGCACTGATCACGTGGCTATCATGCACTGATCATTTGGCTGAACATGCACTGTTCACGTGGCTGATCACACACCTGTCACGTGACATATCATGCACTGATCACGTGGCACTCATGCAGTGATCACGTGGCTGATCATACTCTGCTCACGTAACTGATCATGCACACATCACGTGGCTATCATGCACTGATCACGTGGCTGATCACACATGTATCACGTGACTGATCATGCACTGATCACGTGGCTCTCATGCACTGATCCCGTGGCTATCATGCACTGATCACGTGGATATCATGCACTGATCACGTGGCTGATCACACACGTATCACATGACTGATCATGCACTGATCACGTGGCTATCATGCACTGATCACGTGGCTATCATGCACTGATCACGTGGCTGATCACGCAATGATCACGTAGCTACCATGTACTGGTCACGTGACTGATCATGCACTGATCACGTAATTGATCCTGCACTGATCACATGGCTCATCACGCACTGATCATGTGGCTGATCACACACATATCACGTGACTGATCATGCACTGATCATGTGACTGATCATGCACTGCTCAATTGGCTGATCATGCAATGATCATGTAGCTACCATGTACAGGTCACGTGAATGATCATACACCCATCAGGTGACTGATCATGCACTGATCACGTGGCTATCATGCACTGATCACGTGGCTATCATGCACTGATCACGTGGCTGATCACGCAATGATCACGTAGCTACCATGTACTGGTCACGTGACTGATCATGCACTGATCACGTAATTGATCCTGCACTGATCACATGGCTCATCACCCACTAATCATGTGGCTGATGACACACATATCACGTGACTGATCATGCACTGATCATGTGACTGATCATGCACTCCTCAATTGGCTGATCATGCAATGATCATGTAGCTACCATGTACAGGTCACGTGAATGATCATACACCCATCAGGTGACTGATCATGCACTGATCACGTGGCTATCATGCACTGATCACGAGACTGATCATGCACTGATCACGTCTATATCATGCACTGATCACATGACTGCCCATGCACTGATCACGTGGCTGATCACACACGTATCACACTACAGATCATGCACTGCTCACGTGGCTATCACGCACTGATCACGTGGCTATCATGCACTGATCACGTGGCTGATCACGCAATGATCACGTAGCTACCATGTACTGGTCACGTGACTGATCATACACTGATCACGTAATTGATCCTGCACTGATCACATGGCTCATCACGCACTGATCAGGTGGCTGATCACACACGTATCACGTGACTGATCATGTACAGATCACGTGAATAATCATGAAGTGATCACGTGGCTATCCTGCAGTGATCACGTGGATATCATGCACCGATCACATGACTGATCATGCACAGATCACGTGACTGATCATGCACTGATCACGTGGCTATCATGCACTGATCACGTGGCTATCATGCACTGATCACGTGGCTGATCATGCAATGATCACGTAGCTACCATGCACTTGTCACCTGACTGATCATGCACTGATCAGGTAATTGATCATGCACTGATCACGTGACTGATCATGCACAGATCACGTGACTGATCATGCACAAATCACGTGACTGATCATGCACTGATCACGTGGCTATCATGCACTGCTCACGTGGCTGATCATGCAATGATCACCCAGCTACCATGTACTGGTCACATGACTGATCATGCACTGATCACGTAATTGATCATGCACTGATCACCTGGCTTATCATGCATTCATCATGTGACTGATCATGTGCTGATCATGTTTGGTGTCAAACACTGATCATGTTCCTCTGGAGGCAATGAACATAGAGCTGAGTAGGCAGGAATCAGTCAGCAGGCTATAATCATGGAACTCAGCTCTGAGAAATCATGCTGCTCAGCTGGCAATAATCAAGTAGATGATCAGGCAGGAATTACGCAGCAGAGGTGGCAATTGTCAAGGAGATGACAGGCAGGAATCGTGCAGCTCAGCTGGCAATTGTCAAGCAGATGAGCAGACAGTAATCACGCAGCTCAGCAGGCCATGATAACGTGACTGAGCATGCACTGTTCACGTGGGTGATCACACACCTATCACGTGACTGATCATGCACTGATCATGTGACTGATCATGCACTGATCACGTGGCTATCATGCACTGATCACTTGGCTGGACATACACTGATCACGTGCCTGGTCATGCACTGATCACGTGGCTGATCATGCACTGATCACGTGACTGATCATGCACTGATCTCGTGTCTGATCATGCACTGATCACGTGGCTATCATGCACTGCTCACGTGGCTGACCATGGGATGATCACGCAGCTACCATGTACTGGTCACATGACTGATCATGCACTGATCATGTGGCTGATCATGCACTGCTCACGTGGTTGATCATGGGATGATCACGCAGCTACCATGCACTGATCACGTAATTGATCATGCACTGATCATGTGGCTGATCATGCACTGATCACGTGGCTGATCATCCACTGATCACGGGACTGATCATGCACTGATCACGTGACTGATCATGCACTGATCACGTGGCTATCATGCACTGATCACTCGGCTGGTCATACACTGATCACGTGCCTGGTCATGCACAGATAACATGACTGATCATGCACTGAACACGTGATTGATCATGCACTGATCACGTGGCTATCATGCACTGATCACGTGACTGCGCATGCACTGATGACGTGGCTGTTCGGGCACTGATCACGTGTTTATCAGGCAGTGATCAGTGACTGACAGGCGCTGATCAGGGGACTGTGCACGCACTGATCAGGTGGCTGATCAGGAACTGACCACCTGACTTCGCATGCAGTGATCACGAGGCTGGTCGTTCACTGATCACGTGTTTATCATACGGTGATCACGTGACTGAGAGGCGCTGATCACGTGACTGTGCCGTCAGTGATCACGTGGCTGAGCAGGCACTGATATCGTGACTGAGCATGCACTGATCATGTGCCGCGATCCAGGGAGGCCTTCCACTCTGGACAAAGGTCATGAGGAAGGAGGCTCGGCATACGCAAATGCGGGATCGAGCCTCAGGAGTCCACCCGGATATTCTCGAGCATCTCCCCCAAAAAAACCAGAGTCTGCCTACTGTTTTGCTTTTGCTCTCACCTCTGATTTCACTGGGGGCTGTCCCCCATCACCATCTCGCTCTCTCTGTCAAAGAGTTAACTTACAGCTCCAATTCATAAAGTTCCTTGTCATTCTTCCCTTTACCTTCCAGCTGAGTCTCCATCTGGATCGCGGAACCCACCACGCTTACTAATTATGCCTGGGCTGCTAAGACCCACTCGAGAAGGTGTCTAGGCTGAAGCACCTTTCGCTATTCGAGAGGGCGCCTGCGGCCACGTAAGTGGTGCAAACTTCTTGTCTTGAAGTTTGATTGGTCTTCCGCGTAAACCAAGCTACTCAGTCTCTTTTCTCCACCGAATTTTCCTACTGAGCTCTCCTCATACTATTATTCTTGACATCTCTGATTAGCATATAAATAGTCGCCTAGGCCATCTCTCCTTCGAATACCCTGGATCAGTTGGGGCTGGTCCCCGGCAGGTGGCGACCGAACAGGGACCTCAGGAGGCGATACTCAAAGAGCTGAGCAGACACGAACCACGCAATCAGCAGGCAATAAGCATGGAGCTCAGCAGTGACGAATCATGCTGCTCAACTGGCAATAATCAAGCACGTGACCAGGCAGGAATCACGCAGCTCAGCTGGCAATTGTCAAGCAGATGAGCCGGCAGGAATCACGCAGCTCAGCAGGCCCTGATCACGTGACTCTGCAGGCACTGATCACGTGGCTGATCAAGTCCAGATCACGTGACTGAGCATGCACTGATCACGTGGCTATCATGCACTGATGACGTGACTGCGCATGCACTGATGACGTGGCTGATCAGGCACTGATCACATGGCTCATCATGCACTGATCACGTGTTTATCAGGCAATGATCAGTGACTGACAGGCGCTGATCATGGGACTGTGCACGCACTGATCACGTGGCTATCATGCACTGATCACGTGACTGCGCATGCACTGATGACGTGGCTGCTCGGGCACTGATCACGTGTTTATCAGGCAGTGATCAGTGACTGACAGGCGCTGATCAGGGGACTGTGCACGCACTGATCAGGTAGCTGATCAGGAACTGAACACCTGACCGTGCATGCAGTGATCACGTGGCTGGTCGTTCACTGATCACGTGTTTATCCTACGGTGATCACGTGACTGAGAGGCGCTGATCACGTGACTGTGCCGTCAGTGATCACGTGGCTGAGCAGGCACTGATATCGTGACTGAGCATGCACTGATCATGTGCCGGGAGCCGGGGAGGAATTCCACTCTGGACAAAGGTCATGAGGAAGGAGGCTCAGCATACGCAAATGCGGGATCGAGCCTCAGGAGTCCACCCGGATATTCTCGAGCATCTCCCCCCCAAAAAATCCAGAGTCTGCCTACTGTATTGCTTTGTGCTCTCACCTCTGATTTCACTGGGGGCTGTCCCCCACCACCATCTCGCTCTCTCTGTCAAAGAGTTAACTTACAGCTCCAATTCATAAAGTTCCTTGTCATTCTTCCCTTTAACTTCCAGCTGAGTCTCCATCTGGAGCGCGGAACCCACCACGCTTACTAATTATGCCTGGGCTGCTAAGACCCACTCGAGAAGGTGTCTAGGGTGAGGCACCTTTCGCTATTCGAGAGGGCGCCTGCGGCCTACGTAAGTGGTGCAAACTTCTTGTCTTGAAGTTTGATTGGTCTTCCGCGTAAACCTAGCCACTCAGTCTCTTTTCTCCACCGAATTTTCCTACTGAGCTCTCCTCATACTCTTATTCTTGACATCTCTGATTAGCATATAAATAGTCGCCTGGGCCATCTCTCCTTCGAATACCCTGGATCAGTTGGGGCTGGTCCCCGGCAGGTGGCGACCGAACAGGGACCTCAGGAGGCGATACTCAAAGAGCTGAGCAGACACGAACCACGCAATCAGCAGGCAATAAGCATGGAGCTCAGCAGTGACGAATCATGCTGCTCAACTGGCAATAATCAAGCACGTGACCAGGCAGGAATCACGCAGCTCAGCTGGCAATTGTCAAGCAGATGAGCCGGCAGGAATCACGCAGCTCAGCAGGCCCTGATCACGTGACTCTGCAGGCACTGATCACGTGGCTGATCAAGTCCAGATCACGTGACTGAGCATGCACTGATCACGAGGCTATCATGCACTGATGACGTGACTGCGCATGCACTGATGACGTGGCTGATCAGGCACTGATCACATGGCTCATCATGCACTGATCACGTGTTTATCAGGCAATGATCAGTGACTGACAGGCGCTGATCATGGGACTGTGCACGCACTGATCACGTGGCTATCATGCACTGATCACGTGACTGCACATGCACTGATGACGTGGCTGTTCGGGCACTGATCACGTGTTTATCAGGCAGTGATCAGTGACTGACAGGCGCTGATCATGGGACTGTGCACGCACTGATCAGGTGGCTGATCAGGAACTGACCACCTGACTGCGCATGCAGTGATCACGTGGCTGGTCGTTCACTGATCACGTGTTTATCATACGGTGATCACGTGACTGAGAGGCGCTGATCACGTGACTGTGCCGTCAGTGATCACGTGGCTGAGCATGCACTGATATCGTGACTGAGCATGCACTGATCATGTGCCGGGAGCCGGGGAGGCATTCCATTCTGGAGAAAGGTCATGAGGAAGGAGGCTCAGCATACGCAAATGCGGAATCGCGCCTCAGGAGTCCACCCGGATATTCTCGAGCATCTCCCCCCCAAAAAATCCAGAGTCTGCCTACTGTATTGCTTTGTGCTCTCACCTCTGATTTCACTGGGGGCTGGCCCCACCACCATCTCGCTCTCTCTGTCAAAGAGTTAACTTACAGCTCCAATTCATAAAGTTCCTTGTCATTCTTCCCTTTAACTTCCAGCTGAGTCTCCATCTGGAGCGCGGAACCCACCACGCTTACTAATTATGCCTGGGCTGCTAAGACCCACTCGAGAAGGTGTCTAGGGTGAGGCACCTTTCGCTATTCGAGAGGGCGCCTGCGGCCTACGTAAGTGGTGCAAACTTCTTGTCTTGAAGTTTGATTGGTCTTCCGCATAAACCAAGCTACTCAGTCTCTTTTCTCCACCGAATTTTCCTACTGAGCTCTCCTCATACTATTATTCTTGACATCTCTGATTAGCATATAAATAGTCGCCTAGGCCATCTCTCCTTCGAATACCCTGGATCAGTTGGGGCTGGTCCCCGGCAGGTGGCGACCGAACAGGGACCTCAGGAGGCGATACTCAAAGAGCTGAGCAGACACGAACCACGCAATCAGCAGGCAATAAGCATGGAGCTCAGCAGTGACGAATCATGCTGCTCAACTGGCAATAATCAAGCACGTGACCAGGCAGGAATCACGCAGCTCAGCTGGTAATTGTCAAGCAGATGAGCCGGCAGGAATAACGCAGCTCAGCAGGCCCTGATCACGTGACTCTGCAGGCACTGATCACGTGGCTGATCAAGTCCAGATCACGTGACTGAGCATGCACTGATCACGTGGCTATCATGCACTGATGACGTGACTGCGCATGCATTGATGACGTGGCTGATCAGGCACTGATCACATGGCTCATCATACACTGATCACGTGTTTATCAGGCAGTGATCAGTGACTGACAGGCGCTGATCAGGGGACTGTGCACGCACTGATCAGGTAGCTGATCAGGAACTGACCACCTGAGCGCGCATGCAGTGATCACGTGGCTGGTCGTTCACTGATCACGTGTTTATCATACGGTGATCACGTGACTGAGAGGCGCTGATCACGTGACTGTGCTGTCAGTGATCACGTGGCTGAGCAGGCACTGATATCGTGACTGAGCATGCACTTATCATGTGCCGGAGGCAGGGAGGCTCATCTGCATACGCAAATGGGGATCGAGCCTCAGGAGTCCACCCGGATATTCTCGAGCATCTCCCCCCAAAAAATCCAGAGTCTGCCTACTGTATTGCTTTGTGCTCTCACCTCTGATTTCACTGGGGGCTGTCCCCCACCACCATCTCGCTCTCTCTGTCAAAGAGTTAACTTACAGCCCCAATTCATAAAGTTCCTTGTCATTCTTCCCTTTAACTTCCAGCTGAGTCTCCATCTGGAGCGCGGAACCCACCACGCTTACTAATTATGCCTGGGCTGCTAAGACCCACTCGAGAAGGTGTCTAGGGTGAGGCAACTTTCGCTATTCGAGAGGGCGCCTGCGGCGTACGTAAGTGGTGCAAACTTCTTGTCTTGAAGTTTGATTGGTCTTCCACGTAAACCAAGCTACTCAGTCTCTTTTCTCCACCGAATTTTCCTACTGAGCTCTCCTCATACTATTATTCTTGACATCTGTGATTAGCATATAAATAGTCGCCTAGGCCATCTCTCCTTCGAATACCCTGGATCAGTTGGGGCTGGTCCCTGGCAGGTGGCGACCGAACAGGGACCTCAGGAGGCGATACTCAAAGAGCTGAGCAGACACGAACCACGCAATCAGCAGGCAATAAGCATGGAGCTCAGCAGTGACGAATCATGCTGCTCAACTGGCAATAATCAAGCACGTGACCAGGCAGGAATCACGCAGCTCAGCTGGCAATTGTCAAGCAGATGAGCCGGCAGGAATCACGCAGCTCAGCAGGCCCTGATCACGTGACTCTGCAGGCACTGATCACGTGGCTGATCAAGTCCAGATCACGTGACTGAGCATGCACTGATCACGTGGCTATCATGCACTGATGACGTGACTGCGCATGCACTGATGACGTGGCTGATCAGGCACTGATCACATGGCTCATCATGCACTGATCACGTGTTTATCAGGCAATGATCAGTGACTGACAGGCGCTGATCATGGGACTGTGCACGCACTGATCACGTGGCTATCATGCACTGATCACGTGACTGCGCATGCACTGATGACGTGGCTGTTCGGGCACTGATCACGTGTTTATCAGGCAGTGATCAGTGACTGACAGGCGCTGATCAGGGGACTGTGCACGCACTGATCAGGTGGCTGATCAGGAACTGACCACCTGACTTCGCATGCAGTGATCACGTGGCTGGTCGTTCACTGATCACGTGTTTATCATACGGTGATCACGTGACTGAGAGGCGCTGATCACGTGACTGTGCCGTCAGTGATCACGTGGCTGAGCAGGCACTGATATCGTGACTGAGCATGCACTGATCATGTGCCGGGAGCCGGGGAGGCCTTCCACTCTGGACAAAGGTCATGAGGAAGGAGGCTCGGCATACGCAAATGCGGGATCGAGCCTCAGGAGTCCACCCGGATATTCTCGAGCATCTCCCCCCCAAAAAATCCAGAGTCTGCCTACTGTATTGCTTTGTGCTCTCACCTCTGATTTCACTGGGGGCTGTCCCCCACCACCATCTCGCTCTCTCTGTCAAAGAGTTAACTTACAGCTCCAATTCATAAAGTTCCTTGTCATTCTTCCCTTTAACTTCCAGCTGAGTCTCCATCTGGAGCGCGGAACCCACCACGCTTACTAATTATGCCTGGGCTGCTAAGACCCACTCGAGAAGGTGTCTAGGGTGAGGCAACTTTCGCTATTCGAGAGGGCGCCTGCGGCCTACGTAAGTGGTTCAAACTTCTTGTCTTGAAGTTTGATTGGTCTTCCGCGTAAACCAAGCTACTCAGTCTCTTTTCTCCACCGAATTTTCCTACTGAGCTCTCCTCATACTATTATTCTTGACATCTGTGATTAGCATATAAATAGTCGCCTAGGCCATCTCTCCTTCGAATACCCTGGATCAGTTGGGGCTGGTCCCCGGCAGGTGGCGACCGAACAGGGACCTCAGGAGGCGATACTCAAAGAGCTGAGCAGACACGAACCACGCAATCAGCAGGCAATAAGCACGGAGCTCAGCAGTGACGAATCATGCTGCTCAACTGGCAATAATCAAGCACGTGACCAGGCAGGAATCACGCAGCTCAGCTGGCAATTGTCAAGCAGATGAGCCGGCAGGAATCACGCAGCTCAGCAGGCCCTGATCACGTGACTCTGCAGGCACTGATCACGTGGCTGATCAAGTCCAGATCACGTGACTGAGCATGCACTGATCACGTGGCTATCATGCACTGATGACGTGACTGCGCATGCACTGATGACGTGGCTGATCAGGCACTGATCACATGGCTCATCATGCACTGATCACGTGTTTATCAGGCAATGATCAGTGACTGACAGGCGCTGATCATGGGACTGTGCACGCACTGATCAGGTGGCTGATCAGGAACTGACCACCTGACTGCGCATGCAGTGATCACGTGGCTAGTCGTTCACTGATAACGTGTTTATCCTACGGTGATCACGTGACTGACAGGCGCTGATCACGTGACTGTGCCGTCAGTGATCACGTGGCTGAACATGCACTGATATCGTGACTGAGCATGCACTGATCATGTGCCGGGAGCCGGGGAGGCATTCCACTCTGGAGAAAGGTCATGAGGAAAGAGGCTCGGCATACGCAAATGCGGGATCGAGCCTCAGGAGTCCACCCGGATATTCTCGAGCATCTCCCCCCCAAAAAATCCAGAGTCTGCCTACTGTATTGCTTTGTGCTCTCACCTCTGATTTCACTGGGGGCTGTCCCCCACCACCATCTCGCTCTCTCTGTCAAAGAGTTAACTTACAGCTCCAATTCATAAAGTTCCTTGTCATTCTTCCCTTTAACTTCCAGCTGAGTCTCCATCTGGAGCGCGGAACCCACCACGCTTACTAATTATGCCTGGGCTGCTATGACCCACTCGAGAAGGTGTCTAGGGTGAGGCACCTTTCGCTATTCGAGAGGGCGCCTGCGGCCTACGTAAGTGGTGCAAACTTCTTGTCTTGAAGTTTGATTGGTCTTCCGCGTAAACCAAGCTACTCAGTCTCTTTTCTCCACCGAATTTTCCTACTGAGCTCTCCTCATACTATTATTCTTTACATCTCTGATTAGCATATAAATAGTCGCCTAGGCCATCTCTCCTTCGAATACCCTGGATCAGTTGGGGCTGGTCCCCGGCAGGTGGCGACCGAACAGGGACCTCAGGAGGCGATACTCAAAGAGCTGAGCAGACACGAACCGCGCAATCAGCAGGCAATAAGCATGGAGCTCAGCAGTGACGAATCATGCTGCTCAACTGGCAATAATCAAGCACGTGACCAGGCAGGAATCACGCAGCTCAGCTGGCAATTGTCAAGCAGATGAGCCGGCAGGAATCACGCAGCTCAGAAGGCCCTGATCACGTGACTCTGCAGGCACTGACACTGGCTGATCAAGTCCAGATCACGTGACTGAGCATGCACTGATCACGTGGCTATCATGCACTGATGACGTGACTGCGCATGCACTGATGACGTGGCTGATCAGGCACTGATCACATGGCTCATCATGCACTGATCACGTGTTTATCAAGCAGTGATCAGTGACTGACAGGCGCTGATCATGGGACTGTGCACGCACTGATCACGTGGCTATCATGCACTGATCACGTGACTGCGCATGCACTGATGACGTGGCTGTTCGGGCACTGATCACGTGTTTATCAGGCAGTGATCAGTGACTGACAGGCGCTGATCAGGGGACTGTGCACGCACTGATCAGGTGGCTGATCAGGAACTGACCACCTGACTGCGCATGCAGTGATCACGTGGCTGGTCGTTCACTGATCACGTGTTTATCCTACGGTGATCACGTGACTGAGAGGCGCTGATCACGTGACTGTGCCGTCAGTGATCACGTGGCTGAGCAGGCACTTATATCGTGACTGAGCATGCACTGATCATGTGCCGGGAGCCGGGGAGGCATTCCACTCTGGACAAAGGTCATGAGGAAGGAGGCTCGGCATACGCAAATGCGGGATCGAGCCTCAGGAGTCCACCCGGATATTCTCGAGCATCTCCCCCCCAAAAAATCCAGAGTCTGCCTACTGTATTGCTTTGTGCTCTCACCTCTGATTTCACTGGGGGCTGTCCCCCACCACCATCTCGCTCTCTCTGTCAAAGAGTTAACTTACAGCTCCAATTCATAAAGTTCCTTGTCATTCTTCCCTTTAACTTCCAGCTGAGTCTCCATCTGGCGCGGAACCCACCACGCTTACTAATTATGCCTGGGCTGCTAAGACCCACTCGAGAAGGTGTCTAGGGTGAGGCACCTTTCGCTATTCGAGAGGGCGCCTGCGGCCTACGTAAGTGGTGCAAACTTCTTGTCTTGAAGTTTGATTGGTCTTCCGCGTAAACCAAGCTACTCAGTCTCTTTTCTCCACCGAATTTTCCTACTGAGCTCTCCTCATACTCTTATTCTTGACATCTCTGATTAGCATATAAATAGTCGCCTAGGCCATCTCTCCTTCGAATACCCTGGATCAGTTGGGGCTGGTCCCCGGCAGGTGGCGACCGAACAGGGACCTCAGGAGGCGATACTCAAAGAGCTGAGCAGACACGAACCACGCAATCAGCAGGCAATAAGCATGGAGCTCAGCAGTGACGAATCATGCTGCTCAACTGGCAATAATCAAGCACGTGACCAGGCAGGAATCACGCAGCTCAGCTGGCAATTGTCAAGCAGATGAGCCGGCAGGAATCACGCAGCTCAGCAGGCCCTGATCACGTGACTCTGCAGGCACTGATCACGTGGCTGATCAAGTCCAGATCACGTGACTGAGCATGCACTGATCACGAGGCTATCATGCACTGATGACGTGACTGCGCATGCACTGATGACGTGGTTGATCAGGCACTGATCACATGGCTCATCATGCACTGATCACGTGTTTATCAGGCAGTGATCAGTGACTGACAGGCGCTGATCAGGGGACTGTGCCAGCACTGATCAGGTGGCTGATCAGGAACTGACCACCTGACCGCGCATGCAGTGATCACGTGGCTGGTCGTTCACTGAGCACGTGTTTATCCTACAGTGATCACGTGACTGAGAGCGCTGATCACGTGACTGTGCCGTCAGTGATCACGTGGCTGAGCAGGCACTGATATCGTGACTGAGCATGCGCTGATCATGTGCCGGGAGCCGGGGAGGCATTCCACTCTGGACAAAGGTCATGAGGAAGGAGGCTCGGCATACGCAAATGCGGGATCGAGCTTCAGGAGTCCACCCGGATATTCTCGAGCATCTCCCCCCCAAAAAATCCAGAGTCTGCCTACTGTATTGCTTTGTGCTCTCACCTCTGATTTCACTGGGGGCTGTCCCCACCACCATCTCGCTCTCTCTGTCAAAGAGTTAACTTACAGCTCCAGTTCATAAAGTTCCTTGTCATTCTTCCCTTTAACTTCCAGCTGAGTCTCCATCTGGAGCGCGGAACCCACCACGCTTACTAATTATGCCTGGGCTGCTAAGACCCACTCGAGAAGGTGTCCAGGGTGAGGCACCCTTCGCTATTCGAGAGGGCGCCTGCGGCCTCGTAAGTGGTGCAAACTTCTTGTCTTGAAGTTTGATTGGTCTTCCGCGTAAACCAAGCTACTCCGTCTCTTTTCTCCACCGAATTTTCCTACTGAGCTCTCCTCATACTCTTATTCTTGGCATCTCTGATTAGCATATAAATAGTCGCCTAGGCCATCTCTCCTTCGAATACCCTGGATCAGTTGGGGCTGGTCCCCGGCAGGTGGCGACCGAAAAGGGACCTCAGGAGGCGATACTCAAAGAGCTGAGCAGACACGAACCACGCAATCAGCAGGCAATAAGCATGGAGCTCAGCAGTGACGAATCATGCTGCTCAACTGGCAATAATCAAGCACGTGACCAGGCAGGAATCACGCAGCTCAGCTGGCAATTGTCAAGCAGATGAGCCGACAGGAATCACGCAGCTCAGATGGCAATTGTCATGCAGATGAGCCGGCAGGAATCACGCAGCTCAGCAGGCCCTGATCACGTGACTCTGCAGGCACTGATCACGTGGCTGATCAAGTCCAGATCACGTGACTGAGCATGCACTGATCACGTGGCTATCATGCACTGATGACGTGACTGCGCATGCACTGATGACGTGGTTGATCAGGCACTGATCACATGGCTCATCATGCACTGATCACGTGTTTATCAGGCAGTGGTCAGTGACTGACAGGCGCTGATCAGGGGACTGTGCCAGCACTGATCAGGTGGCTGATCAGGAACTGACCACCTGACTGCGCATGCAGTGATCACGTGGCTGGTCGTTCACTGAGCACGTGTTTATCCTACAGTGATCACGTGACTGAGAGGCGCTGATCACGTGACTGTGCCGTCAGTGATCACGTGGCTGAGCAGGCACTGATATCGTGACTGAGCATGCGCTGATCATGTGCCGGGAGCCGGGGAGGCATTCCACTCTGGACAAAGGTCATGAGGAAGGAGGCTCGGCATACGCAAATGCGGGATCGAGCTTCAGGAGTCCACCCGGATATTCTCGAGCATCTCCCCCCCAAAAAATCCAGAGTCCGCCTAATGTATTGCTTTGTGCTCTCACCTCTGATTTCACTGGGGGCTGTCCCCCACCACCATCTCGCTCTCTCTGTCAAAGAGTTAACTTACAGCTCCAATTCATAAAGTTCCTTGTCATTCTTCCCTTTAACTTCCAGCTGAGTCTCCATCTGGAGCGCGGAACCCACCACGCTTACTAATTATGCCTGGGCTGCTAAGACCCACTCGAGAAGGTGTCTAGGGTGAGGCACCTTTCGCTATTCGAGAGGGCGCCTGCGGCCTACGTAAGTGGTGCAAACTTCTTGTCTTGAAGTTTGATTGGTCTTCCGCGTAAACCAAGCTACTCAGTCTCTTTTCTCCACCGAATTTTCCTACTGAGCTCTCCTCATACTCTTATTCTTGACATCTCTGATTAGCATATAAATAGTCGCCTAGGCCATCTCTCCTTCGAATACCCTGGATCAGTTGGGGCTGGTCCCCGGCAGGTGGCGACCGAACAGGGACCTCAGGAGGCGATACTCAAAGAGCTGAGCAGACACGAACCACGCAATCAGCAGGCAATAAGCATGGAGCTCAGCAGTGACGAATCATGCTGCTCAACTGGCAATAATCAAGCACGTGACCAGGCAGGAATCACGCAGCTCAGCTGGCAATTGTCAAGCAGATGAGCCGGCAGGAATCACGCAGCTCAACAGGCCCTGATCACGTGACTCTGCAGGCACTGATCACGTGGCTGATCAAGTCCAGATCACGTGACTGAGCATGCACTGATCACGAGGCTATCATGCACTGATGACGTGACTGCGCATGCACTGATGACGTGGTTGATCAGGCACTGATCACATGGCTCATCATGCACTGATCACGTGTTTATCAGGCAGTGGTCAGTGACTGACAGGCGCTGATCAGGGGACTGTGCCAGCACTGATCAGGTGGCTGATCAGGAACTGACCACCTGACTGCGCATGCAGTGATCACGTGGCTGGTCGTTCACTGAGCACGTGTTTATCCTACAGTGATCACGTGACTGAGAGGCGCTGATCACGTGACTGTGCCGTCAGTGATCACGTGGCTGAGCAGGCACTGATATCGTGACTGAGCATGCGCTGATCATGTGCCGGGAGCCGGGGAGGCATTCCACTCTGGACAAAGGTCATGAGGAAGGAGGCTCGGCATACGCAAATGCGGGATCGAGCTTCAGGAGTCCACCCGGATATTCTCGAGCATCTCCCCCCCAAAAAATCCAGAGTCTGCCTACTGTATTGCTTTGTGCTCTCACCTCTGATTTCACTGGGGGCTGTCCCCCACCACCATCTCGCTCTCTCTGTCAAAGAGTTAACTTACAGCTCCAGTTCATAAAGTTCCTTGTCATTCTTCCCTTTAACTTCCAGCTGAGTCTCCATCTGGAGCGCGGAACCCACCACGCTTACTAATTATGCCTGGGCTGCTAAGACCCACTCGAGAAGGTGTCCAGGGTGAGGCACCCTTCGCTATTCGAGAGGGCGCCTGCGGCCTACGTAAGTGGTGCAAACTTCTTGTCTTGAAGTTTGATTGGTCTTCCGCGTAAACCAAGCTACTCCGTCTCTTTTCTCCACCGAATTTTCCTACTGAGCTCTCCTCATACTCTTATTCTTGACATCTCTGATTAGCATATAAATAGTCGCCTAGGCCATCTCTCCTTCGAATACCCTGGATCAGTTGGGGCTGGTCCCCGGCAGGTGGCGACCGAAAAGGGACCTCAGGAGGCGATACTCAAAGAGCTGAGCAGACACGAACCACGCAATCAGCAGGCAATAAGCATGGAGCTCAGCAGTGACGAATCATGCTGCTCAACTGGCAATAATCAAGCACGTGACCAGGCAGGAATCACGCAGCTCAGCTGGCAATTGTCAAGCAGATGAGCCGACAGGAATCACGCAGCTCAGATGGCAATTGTCATGCAGATGAGCCGGCAGGAATCACGCAGCTCAGCAGGCCCTGATCACGTGACTCTGCAGGCACTGATCACGTGGCTGATCAAGTCCAGATCACGTGACTGAGCATGCACTGATCACGTGGCTATCATGCACTGATGACGTGACTGCGCATGCACTGATGACGTGGCTGATCAGGCACTGATCACATGGCTCATCATGCACTGATCACATGTTTATCAGGCAGTGATCAGTGAATGACAGGCGCTGATCATGGGACTGTGCACGCACTGATCACGTGGCTATCATGCACTGATCACGTGACTGCGCATGCACTGATGACGTGGCTGTTCGGGCACTGATCATGTGTTTATCAGGCAGTTATCAGTGACTGACAGGTGCTGATCAGGGGACTGTGCACGCACTGATCAGGTGGCTGATCAGGAACTGACCACCTGACTGCGCATGCAGTGATCACGTGGCTGGTCGTTCACTGATCACGTGTTTATCATACGGTGATCACGTGACAGAGAGGCGCTGATCACGTGACTGTGCCGTCAGTGATCACGTGGCTGAGCAGGCACTGATATCGTGACTGAGCATGCACTGATCTTGTGCCGGGAGCCGGGGAGGCCTTCCACTCTGGACAAAGGTCATGAGGAAGGAGGCTCGGCATACACAAATGCGGGATCGAGCCTCAGGAGTCCACCCGGATATTCTCGAGCATCTCCCCCCCAAAAAATCCAGAGTCTGCCTACTGTATTGCTTTGTGCTCTCACCTCTGATTTCACTGGGGGCTGTCCCCCACCACCATCTCGCTCTCTCTGTCAAAGAGTTAACTTACAGCTCCAATTCATAAAGTTCCTTGTCATTCTTCCCTTTAACTTCCAGCTGAGTCTCCATCTGGAGCGCGGAACCCACCACGCTTACTAATTATGCCTGGGCTGCTATGACCCACTCGAGAAGGTGTCTAGGGTGAGGCACCTTTCGCTATTCGAGAGGGCGCCTGCGGCCTCCGTAAGTGGTGCAAACTTCTTGTCTTGAAGTTTGATTGGTCTTCAACGTAAACCAAGCTACTCAGTCTCTTTTCTCCACCGAATTTTCCTACTGAGCTCTCCTCATACTATTATTCTTTACATCTCTGATTAGCATATAAATAGTCGCCTAGGCCATCTCTCCTTCGAATACCCTGGATCAGTTGGGGCTGGTCCCCGGCAGGTGGCGACCGAACAGGGACCTCAGGAGGCGATACTCAAAGAGCTGAGCAGACACGAACCACGCAATCAGCAGGCAATAAGCATGGAGCTCAGCAGTGACGAATCATGCTGCTCAACTGGCAATAATCAAGCACGTGACCAGGCGGGAATCACGCAGCTCAGCTGGCAATTGTCAAGCAGATGAGCCGGCAGGAATCACGCAGCTCAGATGGCAGTCATGCAGATGAGCTCACGCAGATCTCGTGACTCTGCAGGCACTGATCACGTGGCTGATCAAGTCCAGATCACGTGACTGAGCATGCACTGATCACGTGGCTATCATGCACTGATGACGTGACTGCGCATGCACTGATGGCGTGGCTGATCAGGCACTGATCACATGGCTCATCATGCACTGATCACGTGTTTATCAAGCAGTGATCAGTGACTGACAGGCGCTGATCATGGGACTATGCACGCACTGATCACGTGGCTATCATGCACTGATCACGTGACTGCGCATACACTGATGACGTGGCTGTTCGGGCACTAATCACGTGTTTATCAGGCAGTGATCAGTGACTGACAGACGCTGATCAGGGGACTGTGCACGCACTGTTCAGGTGGCTGATCAGGAACTGACCACCTGACTGCGCATGCAGTGATCACGTGGCTGGTCGATCACTGATCACGTGTTTATCCTACGGTGATCACGTGACTGAGAGGCGCTGATCACGTGACTGTGCGGTCAGTGATCACGTGGCTGAGCAGACAGTGATATCGTGACTGAGCATGCACTGATCATGTGCCGGGAGCCGGGGAGGCCTTCCACTCTGGACAAAGGTCATGAGGAAGGAGGCTCGGCATACGCAAATGCGGGATCGCGCCTCAGGAGTCCACCCGGATATTCTCGAGCATCTCCCCCCAAAAACCAGAGTCTGCCTACTGTATTGCTTTGTGCTCTCACCTCTGATTTCACTGGGGGCTGTCCCCCACCACCATCTCGCTCTCTCTGTCAAAGAGTTAACTTACAGCTCCAATTCATAAAGTTCCTTGTCATTCTTCCCTTTAACTTCCAGCTGAGTCTCCATCTGGAGCGCGGAACCCACCACGCTTACTAATTATGCCTGGGCTGCTAAGACCCACTCGAGAAGGTGTCCAGGGTGAGGCACCTTTCGCTATTCGAGAGGGCGCCTGCGGCCTACGTAAGTGGTGCAAACTTCTTGTCTTGAAGTTTGATTGGTCTTCCGCGTAAACCAAGCTACTCAGTCTCTTTTCTCCACCGAATTTTCCTACTGAGCTCTCCTCATACTCTTATTCTTGACATCTCTGATTAGCATATAAATAGTCGCCTAGGCCATCTCTCCTTCGAATACCCTGGATCAGTTGGGGCTGGTCCCCGGCAGGTGGCGACCGAACAGGGACCTCAGGAGGCGATACTCAAAGAGCTGAGCAGACACGAACCACGCAATCAGCAGGCAATAAGCATGGAGCTCAGCAGTGACGAATCATGCTGCTCAACTGGCAATAATCAAGCACGTTACCAGGCAGGAATCACGCAGCTCAGCTGGCAATTGTCAAGCAGATGAGCCGACAGGAATCACGCAGCTCAGCTGGCAATTGTCATGCAGATGAGCCGGCAGGAATCACGCAGCTCAGCAGGCCCTGATCACGTGACTCTGCAGGCACTGATCACGTGGCTGATCAAGTCCAGATCACGTGACTGAGCATGCACTGATCACGTGGGTATCATGCACTGATGACGTGACTGCGCATGCACTGATGATGTGGCTGATCGGGCACTGATCACATGGCTCATCATCCACTGATCACGTGTTTATCAGGCAATGATCAGTGACTGACAGGCGCTGATCATGGGACTGTGCACGCACTGAACACGTGGCTATCATGCACTGATCACGTGACTGCGCATGCACTGATGATGTGGCTGTTCGGGCACTGATCACGTGTTTATCAGGCAGTGATCAGGGGACTGTGCACGCACTGATCAGGTGGCTGATCAGGAACTGACCACCTGACCGCGCATGCAGTGATCACGTGGCTGGTCGTTCACTGATCACGTGTTTATCCTACGGTGATCACGTGACTGAGAGGCGCTGATCACGTGACTGTGCCGTCAGTGATCACGTGGCTGAGCAGGCACTGATATCGTGACTGAGCATGCACTGATCATGTGCCGGGAGCCGGGGAGGCACTCCACTCTGGACAAAGGTCATGAGGAAGGAGGCTCGGCATACGCAAATGCGGGATCGAGCCTCAGGAGTCCACCCGGATATTCTCGAGCATCTCCCCCCCAAAAAATCCGGAGTCTGCCTACTGTATTGCTTTGTGCTCTCACCTCTGATTTCACTGGGGGCTGTCCCCCACCACCATCTCGCTCTCTCTGTCAAAGAGTTAACTTACAGCTCCAATTCATAAAGTTCCTTGTCATTCTTCCCTTTAACTTCCAGCTGAGTCTCCATCTGGAGCGCGGAACCCACCACGCTTACTAATTATGCCTGGGCTGCTAAGACCCACTCGAGAAGGTGTCTAGGGTGAGGCACCTTTCGCTATTCGAGAGGGCGCCTGCGGCCTACGTAAGTGGTGCAAACTTCTTGTCTTGAAGTTTGATTGGTCTTCCGCGTAAACCAAGCTACTCAGTCTCTTTTCTCCACCGAATTTTCCTACTGAGCTCTCCTCATACTCTTATTCTTGACATCTCTGATTAGCATATAAATAGTCGCCTAGGCCATCTCTCCTTCGAATACCCTGGATCAGTTGGGGCTGGTCCCCGGCAGGTGGCGACCGAACAGGGACCTCAGGAGGCGATACTCAAAGAGCTGAGCAGACACGAACCACGCAATCAGCAGGCAATAAGCATGGAGCTCAGCAGTGACGAATCATGCTGCTCAACTGGCAATAATCAAGCACGTGACCAGGCAGGAATCACGCAGCTCAGCTGGCAATTGTTAAGCAGATGAGCTGACAGGAATCACGAAGCTCAGCTGGCAATTGTCATGCATATGAGCCGGCAGGAATCACGCAGCTCAGCAGGCCCTGATCACGTGACTCTGCAGGCACTGATCACGTGGCTGATCAAGTCCAGATCACGTGACTGAGCATGCACTGATCACGTGGCTATCATGCACTGATGGCGTGACTGCGCATGCACTGATGATGTGGCTGATCGGGCACTGATCACATGGCTCATCATCCACTGATCACGTGTTTATCAGGCAATGATCAGTGACTGACAGGCGCTGATCATGGGAGTGTGCACACATTGATCACGTGGCTATCATGCACTGATCACGTGACTGCGAATGCACTGATGACGTGGCTGTTCGGGCACTGATCACGTGTTTATCAGGCAGTGATCAGGGACTGACAGGCGCTGATCAGGGGACTGTGCACGCACTGATCAGGTGGCTGATCAGGAACTGACCACCTGACCGCGCATGCAGTGATCACGTGGCTGGTCGTTCACTGATCACGTGTTTATCCTACGGTGATCACGTGACTGAGAGGGGCTGATCACGTGACTGTGCCGTCAGTGATCACGTGGCTGAGCAGGCACTGATATCGTAACTGAGCATGCACTGATCATGTGCCGGGAGCCGGGGAGGCATTCCACTCTGGACAAAGGTCATGAGGAAGGAGGCTCGGCAGACGCAAATGCGGGATCGAGCCTCAGGAGTCCACCCGGATGTTCTCGAGCATCTCCCCCCAAAAAACCGGAGTCTGCCTACTGTATTGCTTTGTGCTCTCACCTCTGATTTCACTGGGGGCTGTCCCCCACCACCATCTCGCTCTCTCTGTCAAAGAGTTAACTTACAGCTCCAATTCATAAAGTTCCTTGTCATTCTTCCCTTTAACTTCCAGCTGAGTCTCCATCTGGAGCGCGGAACCCACCACGCTTACTAATTATGCCTGGGCTGCTAAGACCCACTCGAGAAGGTGTCTAGGGTGAGGCACCTTTCGCTATTCGAGAGGGCGCCTGCGGCCTACGTAAGTGGTGCAAACTTCTTGTCTTGAAGTTTGATTGGTCTTCCGCGTAAACCAAGCTACTCAGTCTCTTTTCTCCACCGAATTTTCCTACTGAGCTCTCCTCATACTAATATTCTTGACATCTCTGATTAGCATATAAATAGTCGCCTAGGCCATCTCTCCTTCGAATACCCTGGATCAGTTGGGGCTGGTCCCCGGCAGGTGGCGACCGAACAGGGACCTCAGGAGGCGATACTCAAAGAGCTGAGCAGACACGAACCACGCAATCAGCAGGCAATAAGCATGGAGCTCAGCAGTGACGAATCATGCTGCTCAACTGGCAATAATCAAGCACGTGACCAGGCAGGAATCACGCAGCTCAGCTGGCAATTGTCAAGCAGATGAGCCGACAGGAATCACGCAGCTCAGCTGGCAATTGTCATGCAGATGAGCCGGCAGGAATCACGCAGCTCAGCAGGCCCTGATCACGTGACTCTGCAGGCACTGATCACGTGGCTGATCAAGTGCAGATCACGTGACTGAGCATGCACTGATCACGTGGCTATCATGCACTGATGACGTGACTGCGCATGCACTGATGACGTGGCTGATCGGGCACTGATCACATGGCTCATCATGCACTGATCACGTGTTTATCAGGCAATGATCAGTGACTGACAGGCGCTGATCATGGGACTGTGCACGCACTGATCACGTGGCTATCATGCACTGATCACGTGACTGCGCATGCACTGATGACGTGGCTGTTCGGGCACTGATCACGTGTTTATCAGGCAGTGATCAGTGACTGACAGGCGCTGATCAGGGGACTGTGCACGCACTGATCAGGTGGCTGATCAGGAACTGACCACCTGACCGCGCATGCAGTGATCACGTGGCTGGTCGTTCACTGATCACGTGTTTATCCTACGGTGATCACGTGACTGAGAGGCGCTGATCACGTGACTGTGCCGTCAGTGATCACGTGGCTGAGCAGGCACTGATATCGTGACTGAGCATGCACTGATCATGTGCCGGGAGCCGGGGAGGCATTCCACTCTGGACAAAGGTCATGAGGAAGGAGGCTCGGCATACGCAAATGCGGGATCGAGCCTCAGGAGTCCACCCGGATATTCTCGAGCATCTCCCCCCCAAAAAATCGACAGTCCGCCTACTGTATTGCTTTGTGCTCTCACCTCTGGTTTCACTGGGGGCTGTCCCCCACCACCATCTCGCTCTCTCTGTCAAAGAGTTAACTTACAGCTCCAATTCATAAAGTTCCTTGTCATTCTTCCCTTTACCTTCCAGCTGAGTCTCCATCTGGAGCGCGGAACCCACCACGCTTACTAATTATGCCTGGGCTGCTAAGACCCACTCGAGAAGGTGTCTAGGGTGAGGCACCTTTCGCTATTCGAGAGGGCGCCTGCGGCCTACGTAAGTGGTGAAAACTTCTTGTCTTGAAGTTTGATTGGTCTTCCGCGTAAACCAAGCTACTCAGTCTCTTTTCTCCACCGAATTTTCCTACTGAGCTCTCCTCATACTCTTATTCTTGACATCTCTGATTAGCATATAAATAGTCGCCTAGGCCATCTCTCCTTCGAATACCCTGGATCAGTTGGGGCTGGTCCCGGCAGGTGGCGACCGAACAGGGACCTCAGGAGGCGATACTCAAAGAGCTGAGCAGACACGAACCACGCAATCAGCAGGCAATAAGCATGGAGCTCAGCAGTGACGAATCATGCTGCTCAACTGGCAATAATCAAGCACGTGACCAGGCAGGAATCACGCAGCTCAGCTGGCAATTGTCAAGCAGATGAGCCAACAGGAATCACGCAGCTCAGCTGGCAATTGTCATGCAGATGAGCCGGCAGGAATCACGCAGCTCAGCAGGCCCTGATCACGTGACTCTGCAGGCACTGATCACGTGGCTGATCAAGTCCAGATCACGTGACTGAGCATGCACTGATCACGTGGCTATCATGCACTGATGACGTGACTGCGCATGCACTGATGACGTGGCTGATCGGGCACTGATCACATGGCTCATCATGCACTGATCACGTGTTTATCAGGCAATGATCAGTGACTGACAGGCGCTGATCATGGGACTGTGCACGCACTGATCACGTGGCTATCATGCACTGATCACGTGACTGCGCATGCACTGATGACGTGGCTGTTCGGGCACTGATCACGTGTTTATCAGGCAGTGATCAGTGACTGACAGGCGCTGATCAGGGGACTGTGCACGCACTGATCAGGTGGCTGATCAGGAACTGACCACCTGACCGTGCATGCAGTGATCACGTGGCTGGTCGTTCACTGATCACGTGTTTATCCTACGGTGATCACGTGACTGAGAGGCGCTGATCACGTGACTGTGCCGTCAGTGATCACGTGGCTGAGCAGGCACTGATATCGTGACTGAGCATGCACTGATCATGTGCCGGGAGCCGGGGAGGCATTCCACTCTGGACAAAGGTCATGAGGAAGGAGGCTCGGCATACGCAAATGCGGGATCAAGCCTCAGGAGTCCACCCGGATATGCTCGAGCATCTCCCCCCAAAAAACCGGAGTCTGCCTACTGTATTGCTTTGTGCTCTCACCTCTGATTTCACTGGGGGCTGTCCCCCACCACCATCTCGCTCTCTCTGTCAAAGAGTTAACTTTCAGCTCCAATTCATAAAGTTCCTTGTCATTCTTCCCTTTAACTTCCAGCTGAGTCTCCATCTGGAGCGCGGAACCCACCACGCTTACTAATTATGCCTGGGCTGCTAAGACCCACTCGAGAAGGTGTCTAGGGTGAGGCACCTTTCGCTATTCGAGAGGGCGCCTGCGGCCTACGTAAGTGGTGCAAACTTCTTGTCTTGAAGTTTGATTGGTCTTCCGCGTAAACCAAGCTACTCAGTCTCTTTTCTCCACCGAATTTTCCTACTGAGCTCTCCTCATACTAATATTCTTGACATCTCTGATTAGCATATAAATAGTCGCCTAGGCCATCTCTCCTTCGAATACCCTGGATCAGTTGGGGCTGGTCCCCGGCAGGTGGCGACCGAACAGGGACCTCAGGAGGCGATACTCAAAGAGCTGAGCAGACACGAACCACGCAATCAGCAGGCAATAAGCATGGAGCTCAGCAGTGACGAATCATGCTGCTCAACTGGCAATAATCAAGCACGTGACCAGGCAGGAATCACGCAGCTCAGCTGGCAATTGTCAAGCAGATGAGCCGACAGGAATCACGCAGCTCAGCTGGCAATTGTCATGCAGATGAGCCGGCAGGAATCACGCAGCTCAGCAGGCCCTGATCACGTGACTCTGCAGGCACTGATCACGTGGCTGATCAAGTCCAGATCACGTGACTGAGCACGCACTGATCACGTGGCTATCATGCACTGATGACGTGACTGCGCATGCACTGATGACGTGGCTGATCGGGCACTGATCACATGGCTCATCATGCACTGATCACGTGTTTATCAGGCAATGATCAGTGACTGACAGGCGCTGATCATGGGACTGTGCACGCACTGATCACGTGGCTATCATGCACTGATCACGTGACTGCGCATGCACTGATGACGTGGCTGTTCAGGCACTGATCACGTGTTTATCAGGCAGTGATCAGTGACTGACAGGCGCTGATCAGGGGACTGTGCACGCACTGATCAGGTGGCTGATCAGGAACTGACCACCTGACCGCGCATGCAGTGATCACGTGGCTGGTCGTTCACTGATCACGTGTTTATCCTACGGTGATCACGTGACTGAGAGGCGCTGATCACGTGACTGTGCCGTCAGTGATCACGTGGCTGAGCAGGCACTGATATCGTGACTGAGCATGCACTGATCATGTGCCGGGAGCCGGGGAGGCATTCCACTCTGGACAAAGGTCATGAGGAAGGAGGCTCGGCATACGCAAATGCGGGATCGAGCCTCAGGAGTCCACCCGGATATTCTCGAGCATCTCCCCCCAAAAAAAACCGGAGTCTGCCTACTGTATTGCTTTGTGCTCTCACCTCTGATTTCACTGGGGGCTGTCCCCCACCACCATCTCGCTCTCTCTGTCAAAGAGTTAACTTACAGCTCCAATTCATAAAGTTCCTTGTCATTCTTCCCTTTAACTTCCAGCTGAGTCTCCATCTGGAGCGCGGAACCCACCACGCTTACTAATTATGCCTGGGCTGCTAAGACCCACTCGAGAAGGTGTCTAGGGTGAGGCACCTTTCGCTATTCGAGAGGGCGCCTGCGGCCTACGTAAGTGGTGCAAACTTCTTGTCTTGAAGTTTGATTGGTCTTCCGCGTAAACCAAGCTCCTCAGTCTCTTTTCTCCACCGAATTTTCCTACTGAGCTCTCCTCATACTCTTATTCTTGACATCTCTGATTAGCATATAAATAGTCGCCTAGGCCATCTCTCCTTCGAATACCCTGGATCAGTTGGGGCTGGTCCCCGGCAGGTGGCGACCGAACAGGGACCTCAGGAGGCGATACTCAAAGAGCTGAGCAGACACGAACCACGCAATCAGCAGGCAATAAGCATGGAGCTCAGCAGTGACGAATCATGCTGCTCAACTGGCAATAATCAAGCACGTGACCAGGCAGGAATCACGCAGCTCAGCTGGCAATTGTCAAGCAGATGAGCCGACAGGAATCACGCAGCTCAGATGGCAATTGTCATGCAGATGAGCCGGCAGGAATCACGCAGCTCAGCAGGCCCTGATCACGTGACTCTGCAGGCACTGATCACGTGGCTGATCAAGTGCAGATCACGTGACTGAGCATGCACTGATCACGTGGCTATCATGCACTGATGACGTGACTGCGCATGCACTGATGACGTGGCTGATCGGGCACTGATCACATGGCTCATCATGCACTGATCACGTGTTTATCAGGCAATGATCAGTGACTGACAGGCGCTGATCATGGGACTGTGCACGCACTGATCACGTGGCTATCATGCACTGATCACGTGACTGCGCATGCACTGATGACGTGGCTGTTCGGGCACTGATCACGTGTTTATCAGGCAGTGATCAGTGACTGACAGGCGCTGATCAGGGGACTTTGCACGCACTGATCAGGTGGCTGATCAGGAACTGACCACCTGACCGCGCATGCAGTGATCACGTGGCTGGTCGTTCACTGATCACGTGTTTATCCTATGGTGATCACGTGACTGAGAGGCGCTGATCACGTGACTGTGCCGTCAGTGATCACGTGGCTGAGCAGGCACTGATATCGTGACTGAGCATGCACTGATCATGTGCCGGGAGCCGGGGAGGCATTCCACTCTGGACAAAGGTCATGAGGAAGGAGGCTCGGCATACGCAAATGCGGGATCGAGCCTCAGGAGTCCACCCGGATATTCTCGAGCATCTCCCCCCCAAAAAACCGGAGTCTGCCTACTGTATTGCTTTGTGCTCTCACCTCTGATTTCACTGGGGGCTGTCCCCCACCACCATCTCGCTCTCTCTGTCAAAGAGTTAACTTACAACTCCAATTCATAAAGTTCCTTGTCATTCTTCCCTTTAACGTCCAGCTGAGTCTCCATCTGGAGCGCGGAACCCACCACGCTTACTAATTATGCCTGGGCTGCTAAGACCCACTCGAGAAGGTGTCTAGGGTGAGGCACCTTTCGCTATTCGAGAGGGCGCCTGGGGCCTACGTAAGTGGTGCAAACTTCTTGTCTTGAATTTTGATTGGTCTTCCGCTTAAACCAAGCTACTCAGTCTCTTTTCTCCACCGAATTTTCCTACTGAGCTCTCCTCATACTCTTATTCTTGACATCTCTGATTAGCATATAAATAGTCGCCTAGGCCATCTCTCCTTCGAATACCCTGGATCAGTTGGGGCTGGTCCCCGGCAGGTGGCGACCGAACAGGGACCTCAGGAGGCGATACTCAAAGAGCTGAGCAGACACGAACCACGCAATCAGCAGGCAATAAGCATGGAGCTCAGCAGTGACGAATCATGCTGCTCATCTGGCAATAATCAAGCACGTGACCAGGCAGGAATCACGCAGCTCAGCTGGCAATTGTCAAGCAGATGAGCCGACAGGAATCACGCAGCTCAGATGGCAATTGTCATGCAGATGAGCCGGCAGGAATCACGCAGCTCAGCAGGCCCTGATCACGTGACTCTGCAGGCACTGATCACGTGGCTGATCAAGTCCAGATCACGTGACTGAGCATGCACTGATCACGTGGCTATCATGCACTGATGACGTGACTGCGCATGCACTGATGACGTGGCTGATCGGGCACTGATCACATGGCTCATCATGCACTGATCACGTGTTTATCAGGCAATGATCAGTGACTGACAGGCGCTGATCATGGGACTGTGCACGCACTGATCACGTGGCTATCATGCACTGATCACGTGACTGCGCATGCACTGATGACGTGGCTGTTCGGGCACTGATCACGTGTTTATCAGGCAGTGATCAGTGACTGACAGGCGCTGATCAGGGGACTGTGCACGCACTGATCAGGTGGCTGATCAGGAACTGACCACCTGACCGCGCATGCAGTGATCACGTGGCTGGTCGTTTACTGATCACGTGTTTATCATACGGTGATCACGTGACTGAGAGGCGCTGATCACGTGACTGTGCCGTCAGTGATCACGTGGCTGAGCAGGCACTGATATCGTGACTGAGCATGCACTGATCATGTGCTGGGAGCCGGGGAGGCCTTCCACTCTGGACAAAGGACATGAGGAAGGAGGCTCGGCACACGCAAATGCGGGATCGAGCCTCAGGAGTCCACCCGGATATTCTCGAGCATCTCCCCCCAAAAAACCGGAGTCTGCCTACTGTATTGCTTTGTGCTCTCACCTCTGATTTCACTGGGGGCTGTCCCCCACCACCATCTCGCTCTCTCTGTCAAAGAGTTAACTTACAGCTCCAATTCATAAAGTTCCTTGTCATTCTTCCCTTTAACTTCCAGCTGAGTCTCCATCTGGAGCGCGGAACCCACCACGCTTACTAATTATGCCTGGGCTGCTAAGACCCACTCGAGAAGGTGTCTAGGCTGAGGCACCTTTCGCTATTCGAGAGGGCGCCTGCGGCCTACGTAAGTGGTGCAAACTTCTTGTCTTGAAGTTTGATTGGTCTTCCGCGTAAACCAAGCTACTCAGTCTCTTTTCTCCACCGAATTTTCCTACTGAGCTCTCCTCATACTATTATTCTTGACATCTCTGATTAGCATATAAATAGTCGCCTAGGCCATCTCTCCTTCGAATACCCTGGATCAGTTGGGGCTGGTCCCCGGCATGTGGCGACCGAACAGGGACCTCAGGAGGCGATACTCAAAGAGGGGAGCAGACACGAACCACGCAATCAGCAGGCAATAAGCATGGAGCTCAGCAGTGACGAATCATGCTGCTCAACTGACAATAATCAAGCACGTGTCCAGGCAGGAATCACGCAGCTCAGCTGGCAATTGTCAAGCAGATGAGCTGACAGGAATCACACAGCTCAGATGGCAATTGTCATGCAGATGACCCGGCAGGAATCACGCAGCTCAGCAGGCCCTGATCACGTGACTCTGCAGGCACTGATCACGTGGCTGATCAAGTGCAGATCACGTGACTGAGCATGCACTGATCACGTGGCTATCATGCACTGATGACGTGACTGCGCATGCGCTGATGACGTGGCTGATCGGGCACTGATCACATGGCTCATCATGCACTGATCACGTGTTTATCAGGCAATGATCAGTGACTGACAGGCGCTGATCATGGGACTGAGCACGCACTGATCACGTGGCTATCATGCACTGATCACGTGACTGCGCATGCACTGATGACGTGGCTGTTCGGGCACTGTTCACGTGTTTATCAGGCAGTGATCAGTGACTGACAGGCGCTGATCAGGGGACTGTGCACGCACTGATCAGGTGGCTGATCAGGAACTGACCACCTGACCGCGCATGCAGTGATCACGTGGCTGGTCGTTCACTGATCACGTGTTTATCATACGGTGATCACGTGACTGAGAGGCGCTGATCACGTGACTCTGCCGTCAGTGATCACGTGGCTGAGCAGGCACTGATACCGTGACTGAGCATGCACTGATCATGTGCCGGGAGCCGGGGAGGCATTCCACTCTGGACAAAGGTCATGAGGAAGGAGGCTCGGCATACGCAAATGCGGGATCGCGCCTCAGGAGTCCACCCGGATATT
The DNA here is from genome assembly GCF_032452875.1 of Bos javanicus. Lineage (NCBI taxonomy): Eukaryota > Metazoa > Chordata > Mammalia > Artiodactyla > Bovidae > Bos > Bos javanicus. The sequence goes on from NW_026894881.1 coordinate 46,898, forward strand.
CTCGAGCATCTCCCCCCAAAAAAACCAGAGTCTGCCTACTGTATTGCTTTTGCTCTCACCTCTGATTTCACTGGGGGCTGTCCCCCACCACCATCTCGCTCTCTCTGTCAAAGAGTTAATTTACAGCTCCAATTCATAAAGTTCTTTGTCATTCTTCCCTTTAACTTCCAGCTGAGTCTCCATCTGGAGCGCGGAACCCACCACGCTTACTAATTATGCCTGGGCTGCTAAGACCCACTCGAGAAGCTGTCTAGGGTGAGGCACCTTTCGCTATTTGAGAGGGCTCCTGCGGCCTACGTAAGTGGTGCAAACTTCTTGTCTTGAAGTTTGATTGGTCTTCCGCGTAAACCAAGCTACTCAGTCTCTTTTCTCCACCGAATTTTCCTACTGAGCTCTCCTCATACTATTATTCTTGACATCTCTGATTAGCATATAAATAGTCGCCTAGGCCATCTCTCCTTCGAATACCCTGGATCAGTTGGGGCTGGTCCCCGGCAGGTGGCGACCGAACAGGGACCTCAGGAGGCGATACTCAAAGAGCTGAGCAGACACGAACCACGCAATCAGCAGGCAATAAGCATGGAGCTCAGCAGTGACGAATCATGCTGCTCAACTGGCAATAATCAAGCACGTGACCAGGCAGGAATCACGCAGCTCAGCTGGCAATTGTCAAGCAGATGAGCCGACAGGAATCACGCAGCTCAGCTGGCAATTGTCATGCAGATGAGCCGGCAGGAATCACGCAGCTCAGCAGGCCCTGATCACGTGACTCTGCAGGCACTGATCACGTGGCTGATCAAGTCCAGATCACGTGACTGAGCATGCACTGATCACGTGACTATCATGCACTGATGACGTGACTGCGCATGCACTGATGACGTGGCTGATCGGGCACTGATCCCATGGCTCATCATGCACTGATCACGTGTTTATCAGGCAATGATCAGTGACTGACAGGCGCTGATCATGGGACTGTGCACGCACTGATCACGTGGCTATCATGCACTGATCACGTGACTGCGCATGCACTGATGACGTGGCTGTTCGGGCACTGATCACGTGTTTATCAGGCAGTGATCAGTGACTGACAGGCGCTGATCAGGGGACTGTGCACGCACTGATCAGGTGGCTGATCAGGAACTGACCACCTGACCGCGCATGCAGTGATCACGTGGCTGGTCGTTCACTGATCACGTGTTTATCATACGGTGATCACGTGACTGAGAGGCGCTGATCACGTGACTGTGCCGTCAGTGATCACGTGGCTGAGCAGGCACTGATACCGTGACTGAGCATGCACTGATCATGTGCCGGGAGCCGGGGAGGCATTCCACTCTGGACAAAGGTCATGAGGAAGGAGGCTCGGCATACGCAAATGCGGGATCGAGCCTCAGGAGTCCACCCGGATATTCTCGAGCATCTCCCCCCCAAAAAAACCGGAGTCTGCCTACTGTATTGCTTTCTGCTCTCACCTCTGATTTCACTGGGGGCTGTCCCCCACCACCATCTCGCTCTCTCTGTCAAAGAGTTAACTTAGAGCTCCAATTCATAAAGTGCCTTGTCATTCTTCCCTTTAACTTCCAGCTGAGTCTCCATCTGGAGCGCGGAACCCACCACGCTTACTAATTATGCCTGGGCTGCTAAGACCCACTCGAGAAGGTGTCTAGGGTGAGGCACCTTTCGCTATTCGAGAGGGCGCCTGCGGCCTACGTAAGTGGTGCAAACTTCTTGTCTTGAAGTTTGATTGGTCTTCCGCGTAAACCAAGCTACTCAGTCTCTTTTCTCCACCGAATTTTCCTACTGAGCTCTCCTCATACTATTATTCTTGACATCTCTGATTAGCATATAAATAGTCGCCTAGGCCATCTCTCCTTCGAATACCCTGGATCAGTTGGGGCTGGTCCCCGGCAGGTGGCGACCGGACAGGGACCTCAGGAGGCGATACTCAAAGAGCTGAGCAGACACGAACCACGCAATCAGCAGGCAATAAGCATGGAGCTCAGCAGTGACAAATCATGCTGCTCAACTGGCAATAATCAAGCACGTGACCAGGCAGGAATCACGCAGCTCAGCTGGCAATTGTCAAGCAGATGAGCCGACAGGAATCACGCAGCTCAGATGGCAATTGTCATGCGGATGAGCCGGCAGGAATCACGCAGCTCAGCAGGCCCTGATCACGTGACTCTACAGGCACTGATCACGTGGCTGATCAAGTCCAGATCACGTGACTGAGCATGCACTGATCACGTGGCTATCATGCACTGATGACGTGACTGCGCATGTACTGATGACGTGGCTGATCGGGCACTGATCCCATGGCTCATCATGCACTGATCACGTGTTTATCAGGCAATGATCAGTGACTGACAGGCGCTGATCATGGGACTGTGCACGCACTGATCACGTGGCTATCATGCACTGATCACGTGACTGCGCATGCACTGATGACGTGGCTGTTCGGGCACTGATCACGTGTTTATCAGGCAGTGATCAGTGACTGACAGGCGCTGATCAGGGGACTGTGCACGCACTGATCAGGTGGCTGATCAGAAACTGACCACCTGACCGCGCATGCAGTGATCACGTGGCTGGTCGTTCACTGATCACGTGTTTATCCTACGGTGAACACGTGACTGAGAGGCGCTGATCACGTGACTGTGCCGTCAGTGATCACGTGGCTGAGCATGCACTGATATCGTGACTGAGCATGCACTGCTCATGTGCCGGGAGCCGGGGAGGCATTCCACTCTGGACAAAGGTCATGAAGAAGGAGGCTCGGCATACGCAAATGCGGGATCGAGCCTCAGGAGTCCACCCGGATATTCTCGAGCATCTCCCCCCCAAAAAATCCAGAGTCTGCCTACTGTATTGCTTTGTGCTCTCACCTCTGATTTCACTGGGGGCTGTCCCCCACCACCATCTCGCTCTCTCTGTCAAAGAGTTAACTTACAGCTCCAATTCATAAAGTTCCTTGTCATTCTTCCCTTTAACTTCCAGCTGAGTCTCCATCTGGAGCGCGGAACCCACCACGCTTACTAATTATGCCTGGGCTGCTAAGACCCACTCGAGAAGGTGTCTAGGGTGAGGCACCTTTCGCTATTCGAGAGGGCGCCTGCGGACTACGTAAGTGGTGCAAACTTCTTGTCTTGAAGTTTGATTGGTCTTCCGCGTAAACCAAGCTACTCAGTCTCTTTTCTCCACCGAATTTTCCTACTGAGCTCTCCTCATACTCTTATTCTTGACATCTCTGATTAGCATATAAATAGTCGCCTAGGCCATCTCTCCTTCGAATACCCTGGATCAGTTGGGGCTGGTCCCCAGCAGGTGGCGACCGAACAGGGACCTCAGGAGGCGATACTCAAAGAGCTGAGCAGACACGAACCACGCAATCAGCAGGCAATAAGCATGGAGCTCAGCAGTGACGAATCATGCTGCTCAACTAGCAATAATCAAGCACGTGACCAGGCAGGAATCACGCAGCTCAGCTGGCAATTGTCAAGCAGATGAGCCGACAGGAATCACGCAGCTCAGCAGGCCCTGATCACGTGACTCTGCAGGCACTGATCACGTGGCTGATCAAGTCCAGATCACGTGACTGAGCATGCACTGATCACGTGGCTATCATGCACTGATGACGTGACTGCGCATGCACTGATGACGTGGCTGATCGGGCACTGATCACATGGCTCATCATGCACTGATCACGTGTTTATCAGGCAATGATCAGTGACTGACAGGCGCTGATCATGGGACTGTGCACGCACTGATCACGTGGCTATCATGCACTGATCACGTGACTGCGCATGCACTGATGACGTGGCTGTTCGGGCACTGATCACGTGTTTATCAGGCAGTGATCAGTGACTGACAGGCGCTGATCAGGGGACTGTGCACGCACTGATCAGGTGGCTGATCAGGAACTGACCACCTGACTGCGCATGCAGTGATCACGTGGCTGGTCGTTCACTGATCACGTGTTTATCATACGGTGATCACGTGACTGAGAGGCGCTGATCACGTGACTGTGCCGTCAGTGATCACGTGGCTGAGCAGGCACTGATATCGTGACTGAGCATGCACTGATCATGTGCCGGGAGCCGGGGAGGCATTCCACTCTGGACAAAGGTCATGAGGAAGGAGGCTCGGCATACGCAAATGCGGGATCGAGCCTCAGGAGTCCACCCGGATATTCTCGAGCATCTCCCCCCAAAAAACCGGAGTCTGCCTACTGTATTGCTTTGTGCTCTCACCTCTGATTTCACTGGGGGCTGTCCCCCACCACCATCTCGCTCTCTCTGTCAAAGAGTTAACTTACAGCTCCAATTCATAAAGTTCCTTGTCATTCTTCCCTTTAACTTCCAGCTGAGTCTCCATCTGGAGCGCGGAACCCACCACGCTTACTAATTATGCCTGGGCTGCTAAGACCCACTCGAGAAGGTGTCTAGGGTGAGGCACCTTTCGCTATTCGAGAGGGCGCCTGCGGCCTACGTAAGTGGTGCAAACTTCTTGTCTTGAAGTTTGATTGGTCTTCCGCGTAAACCAAGCTACTCAGTCTCTTTTCTCCACCGAATTTTCCTACTGAGCTCTCCTCATACTATTATTCTTGACATCTCTGATTAGCATATAAATAGTCGCCTAGGCCATCTCTCCTTCGAATACCCTGGATCAGTTGGGGCTGGTCCCCGGCAGGTGGCGACCGAACAGGGACCTCAGGAGGCAATACTCAAAGAGCTGAGCAGACACGAACCACGCAATCAGCAGGCAATAAGCATGGAGCTCAGCAGTGACGAATCATGCTGCTCAACTGGCAATAATCAAGCACGTGACCAGGCAGGAATCACGCAGCTCAGCTGGCAATTGTCAAGCAGATGAGCCGACAGGAATCACGCAGCTCAGCTGGCAATTGTCATGCAGATGAGCCGGCAGGAATCACGCAGCTCAGCAGGCCCTGATCACGTGACTCTGCAGGCACTGATCACGTGGCTGATCAAGTCCAGATCACGTGACTGAGCATGCACTGATCACGTGGCTATCATGCACTGATGACGTGACTGCGCATGCACTGATGACGTGGCTGATCGGGCACTGATCACATGGCTCATCATGCACTGATCACGTGTTTATCAGGCAATGATCAGTGACTGACAGGCGCTGATCATGGGACTGTGCACGCACTGATCACGTGGCTATCATGCACTGATCACGTGACTGCGCATGCACTGATGACGTGGCTGTTCGGGCACTGATCACGTGTTTATCAGGCAGTGATCAGTGACTGACAGGCGCTGATCAGGGGACTGTGCACGCACTGATCAGGTGGCTGATCAGGAACTGACCACCTGACCGCGCATGCAGTGATCACGTGGCTGGTCGTTCACTGATCACGTGTTTATCATACGGTGATCACGTGACTGAGAGGCGCTGATCACGTGACTGTGCCGTCAGTGATCACGTGGCTGAGCAGGCACTGATATCGTGACTGAGCATGCACTGATCATGTGCCGGGAGCCGGGGAGGCATTCCACTCTGGACAAAGGTCATGAGGAAGGAGGCTCGGCATACGCAAATGCGGGATCGAGCCTCAGGAGTCCACCCGGATATTCTCGAGCATCTCCCCCCAAAAAAACCGGAGTCTGCCTACTGTATTGCTTTGTGCTCTCACCTCTGATTTCACTGGGGGCTGTCCCCCACCACCATCTCGCTCTCTCTGTCAAAGAGTTAACTTACAGCTCCAATTCATAAAGTTCCTTGTCATTCTTCCCTTTAACTTCCAGCTGAGTCTCCATCTGGAGCGCGGAACCCACCACGCTTACTAATTATGCCTGGGCTGCTAAGACCCACTCGAGAAGGTGTCTAGGGTGAGGCACCTTTCGCTATTCGAGAGGGCGCCTGCGGCCTACGTAAGTGGTGCAAACTTCTTGTCTTGAAGTTTGATTGGTCTTCCGCGTAAACCAAGCTACTCAGTCTCTTTTCTCCACCGAATTTTCCTACTGAGCTCTCCTCATACTATTATTCTTGACATCTCTGATTAGCATATAAATAGTCGCCTAGGCCATCTCTCCTTCGAATACCCTGGATCAGTTGGGGCTGGTCCCCGGCAGGTGGCGACCGAACAGGGACCTCAGGAGGCAATACTCAAAGAGCTGAGCAGACACGAACCACGCAATCAGCAGGCAATAAGCATGGAGCTCAGCAGTGACGAATCATGCTGCTCAACTGGCAATAATCAAGCACGTGACCAGGCAGGAATCACGCAGCTCAGCTGGCAATTGTCAAGCAGATGAGCCGACAGGAATCACGCAGCTCAGCTGGCAATTGTCATGCAGATGAGCCGGCAGGAATCACGCAGCTCAGCAGGCCCTGATCACGTGACTCTGCAGGCACTGATCACGTGGCTGATCAAGTCCAGATCACGTGACTGAGCATGCACTGATCACGTGGCTATCATGCACTGATGACGTGACTGCGCATGCACTGATGACGTGGCTGATCGGGCACTGATCACATGGCTCATCATGCACTGATCACGTGTTTATCAGGCAATGATCAGTGACTGACAGGCGCTGATCATGGGACTGTGCACGCACTGATCACGTGGCTATCATGCACTGATCACGTGACTGCGCATGCACTGATGACGTGGCTGTTCGGGCACTGATCACGTGTTTATCAGGCAGTGATCAGTGACTGACAGGCGCTGATCAGGGGACTGTGCACGCACTGATCAGGTGGCTGATCAGGAACTGACCACCTGACCGCGCATGCAGTGATCACGTGGCTGGTCGTTCACTGATCACGTGTTTATCATACGGTGATCACGTGACTGAGAGGCGCTGATCACGTGACTGTGCCGTCAGTGATCACGTGGCTGAGCAGGCACTGATATCGTGACTGAGCATGCACTGATCATGTGCCGGGAGCCGGGGAGGCATTCCACTCTGGACAAAGGTCATGAGGAAGGAGGCTCGGCATACGCAAATGCGGGATCGAGCCTCAGGAGTCCACCCGGATATTCTCGAGCATCTCCCCCAAAAAAACCGGAGTCTGCCTACTGTATTGCTTTGTGCTCTCACCTCTGATTTCACTGGGGGCTGTCCCCCACCACCATCTCGCTCTCTCTGTCAAAGAGTTAACTTACAGCTCCAATTCATAAAGTTCCTTGTCATTCTTCCCTTTAACTTCCAGCTGAGTCTCCATCTGGAGCGCGGAACCCACCACGCTTACTAATTATGCCTGGGCTGCTAAGACCCACTCGAGAAGGTGTCTAGGGTGAGGCACCTTTCGCTATTCGAGAGGGCGCCTGCGGCCTACGTAAGTGGTGCAAACTTCTTGTCTTGAAGTTTGATTGGTCTTCCGCGTAAACCAAGCTACTCAGTCTCTTTTCTCCACCGAATTTTCCTACTGAGCTCTCCTCATACTATTATTCTTGACATCTCTGATTAGCATATAAATAGTCGCCTAGGCCATCTCTCCTTCGAATACCCTGGATCAGTTGGGGCTGGTCCCCGGCAGGTGGCGACCGAACAGGGACCTCAGGAGGCAATACTCAAAGAGCTGAGCAGACACGAACCACGCAATCAGCAGGCAATAAGCATGGAGCTCAGCAGTGACGAATCATGCTGCTCAACTGGCAATAATCAAGCACGTGACCAGGCAGGAATCACGCAGCTCAGCTGGCAATTGTCAAGCAGATGAGCCGACAGGAATCACGCAGCTCAGCTGGCAATTGTCATGCAGATGAGCCGGCAGGAATCACGCAGCTCAGCAGGCCCTGATCACGTGACTCTGCAGGCACTGATCACGTGGCTGATCAAGTCCAGATCACGTGACTGAGCATGCACTGATCACGTGGCTATCATGCACTGATGACGTGACTGCGCATGCACTGATGACGTGGCTGATCGGGCACTGATCACATGGCTCATCATGCACTGATCACGTGTTTATCAGGCAATGATCAGTGACTGACAGGCGCTGATCATGGGACTGTGCACGCACTGATCACGTGGCTATCATGCACTGATCACGTGACTGCGCATGCACTGATGACGTGGCTGTTCGGGCACTGATCACGTGTTTATCAGGCAGTGATCAGTGACTGACAGGCGCTGATCAGGGGACTGTGCACGCACTGATCAGGTGGCTGATCAGGAACTGACCACCTGACCGCGCATGCAGTGATCACGTGGCTGGTCGTTCACTGATCACGTGTTTATCATACGGTGATCACGTGACTGAGAGGCGCTGATCACGTGACTGTGCCGTCAGTGATCACGTGGCTGAGCAGGCACTGATATCGTGACTGAGCATGCACTGATCATGTGCCGGGAGCCGGGGAGGCATTCCACTCTGGACAAAGGTCATGAGGAAGGAGGCTCGGCATACGCAAATGCGGGATCGAGCCTCAGGAGTCCACCCGGATATTCTCGAGCATCTCCCCCCAAAAAAACCGGAGTCTGCCTACTGTATTGCTTTGTGCTCTCACCTCTGATTTCACTGGGGGCTGTCCCCCACCACCATCTCGCTCTCTCTGTCAAAGAGTTAACTTACAGCTCCAATTCATAAAGTTCCTTGTCATTCTTCCCTTTAACTTCCAGCTGAGTCTCCATCTGGAGCGCGGAACCCACCACGCTTACTAATTATGCCTGGGCTGCTAAGACCCACTCGAGAAGGTGTCTAGGGTGAGGCACCTTTCGCTATTCGAGAGGGCGCCTGCGGCCTACGTAAGTGGTGCAAACTTCTTGTCTTGAAGTTTGATTGGTCTTCCGCGTAAACCAAGCTACTCAGTCTCTTTTCTCCACCGAATTTTCCTACTGAGCTCTCCTCATACTATTATTCTTGACATCTCTGATTAGCATATAAATAGTCGCCTAGGCCATCTCTCCTTCGAATACCCTGGATCAGTTGGGGCTGGTCCCCGGCAGGTGGCGACCGAACAGGGACCTCAGGAGGCAATACTCAAAGAGCTGAGCAGACACGAACCACGCAATCAGCAGGCAATAAGCATGGAGCTCAGCAGTGACGAATCATGCTGCTCAACTGGCAATAATCAAGCACGTGACCAGGCAGGAATCACGCAGCTCAGCTGGCAATTGTCAAGCAGATGAGCCGACAGGAATCACGCAGCTCAGCTGGCAATTGTCATGCAGATGAGCCGGCAGGAATCACGCAGCTCAGCAGGCCCTGATCACGTGACTCTGCAGGCACTGATCACGTGGCTGATCAAGTCCAGATCACGTGACTGAGCATGCACTGATCACGTGGCTATCATGCACTGATGACGTGACTGCGCATGCACTGATGACGTGGCTGATCGGGCACTGATCACATGGCTCATCATGCACTGATCACGTGTTTATCAGGCAATGATCAGTGACTGACAGGCGCTGATCATGGGACTGTGCACGCACTGATCACGTGGCTATCATGCACTGATCACGTGACTGCGCATGCACTGATGACGTGGCTGTTCGGGCACTGATCACGTGTTTATCAGGCAGTGATCAGTGACTGACAGGCGCTGATCAGGGGACTGTGCACGCACTGATCAGGTGGCTGATCAGGAACTGACCACCTGACCGCGCATGCAGTGATCACGTGGCTGGTCGTTCACTGATCACGTGTTTATCATACGGTGATCACGTGACTGAGAGGCGCTGATCACGTGACTGTGCCGTCAGTGATCACGTGGCTGAGCAGGCACTGATATCGTGACTGAGCATGCACTGATCATGTGCCGGGAGCCGGGGAGGCATTCCACTCTGGACAAAGGTCATGAGGAAGGAGGCTCGGCATACGCAAATGCGGGATCGAGCCTCAGGAGTCCACCCGGATATTCTCGAGCATCTCCCCCCCAAAAAACCGGAGTCTGCCTACTGTATTGCTTTGTGCTCTCACCTCTGATTTCACTGGGGGCTGTCCCCCACCACCATCTCGCTCTCTCTGTCAAAGAGTTAACTTACAGCTCCAATTCATAAAGTTCCTTGTCATTCTTCCCTTTAACTTCCAGCTGAGTCTCCATCTGGAGCGCGGAACCCACCACGCTTACTAATTATGCCTGGGCTGCTAAGACCCACTCGAGAAGGTGTCTAGGGTGAGGCACCTTTCGCTATTCGAGAGGGCGCCTGCGGCCTACGTAAGTGGTGCAAACTTCTTGTCTTGAAGTTTGATTGGTCTTCCGCGTAAACCAAGCTACTCAGTCTCTTTTCTCCACCGAATTTTCCTACTGAGCTCTCCTCATACTATTATTCTTGACATCTCTGATTAGCATATAAATAGTCGCCTAGGCCATCTCTCCTTCGAATACCCTGGATCAGTTGGGGCTGGTCCCCGGCAGGTGGCGACCGAACAGGGACCTCAGGAGGCAATACTCAAAGAGCTGAGCAGACACGAACCACGCAATCAGCAGGCAATAAGCATGGAGCTCAGCAGTGACGAATCATGCTGCTCAACTGGCAATAATCAAGCACGTGACCAGGCAGGAATCACGCAGCTCAGCTGGCAATTGTCAAGCAGATGAGCCGACAGGAATCACGCAGCTCAGCAGGCCCTGATCACGTGACTCTGCAGGCACTGATCACGTGGCTGATCAAGTCCAGATCACGTGACTGAGCATGCACTGATCACGTGGCTATCATGCACTGATGACGTGACTGCGCATGCACTGATGACGTGGCTGATCAGGCACTGATCACATGGCTCATCATGCACTGATCACGTGTTTATCAGGCAATGATCAGTGACTGACAGGCGCTGATCATGGGACTGTGCACGCACTGATCACGTGGCTATCATGCACTGATCACGTGACTGCGCATGCACTGATGACGTGGCTGTTCGGGCACTGATCACGTGTTTATCAGGCAGTGATCAGTGACTGACAGGCGCTGATCAGGGACTGTGCACGCACTGATCAGGTGGCTGATCAGGAACTGACCACCTGACCGCGCATGCAGTGATCACGTGGCTGGTCGTTCACTGATCACGTGTTTATCATACGGTGATCACGTGACTGAGAGGCGCTGATCACGTGACTGTGCCGTCAGTGATCACGTGGCTGAGCAGGCACTGATATCGTGACTGAGCATGCACTGATCATGTGCCGGGAGCCGGGGAGGCATTCCACTCTGGACAAAGGTCATGAGGAAGGAGGCTCGGCATACGCAAATGCGGGATCGAGCCTCAGGAGTCCACCCGGATATTCTCGAGCATCTCCCCCCAAACCGGAGTCTGCCTACTGTATTGCTTTGTGCTCTCACCTCTGATTTCACTGGGGGCTGTCCCCCACCACCATCTCGCTCTCTCTGTCAAAGAGTTAACTTACAGCTCCAATTCATAAAGTTCCTTGTCATTCTTCCCTTTAACTTCCAGCTGAGTCTCCATCTGGAGCGCGGAACCCACCACGCTTACTAATTATGCCTGGGCTGCTAAGACCCACTCGAGAAGGTGTCTAGGGTGAGGCACCTTTCGCTATTCGAGAGGGCGCCTGCGGCCTACGTAAGTGGTGCAAACTTCTTGTCTTGAAGTTTGATTGGTCTTCCGCGTAAACCAAGCTACTCAGTCTCTTTTCTCCACCGAATTTTCCTACTGAGCTCTCCTCATACTATTATTCTTGACATCTCTGATTAGCATATAAATAGTCGCCTAGGCCATCTCTCCTTCGAATACCCTGGATCAGTTGGGGCTGGTCCCGGCAGGTGGCGACCGAACAGGGACCTCAGGAGGCAATACTCAAAGAGCTGAGCAGACACGAACCACGCAATCAGCAGGCAATAAGCATGGAGCTCAGCAGTGACGAATCATGCTGCTCAACTGGCAATAATCAAGCACGTGACCAGGCAGGAATCACGCAGCTCAGCTGGCAATTGTCAAGCAGATGAGCCGACAGGAATCACGCAGCTCAGATGGCAATTGTCATGCAGATGAGCCGGCAGGAATCACGCAGCTCAGCAGGCCCTGATCACGTGACTCTGCAGGCACTGATCACGTGGCTGATCAAGTCCAGATCACGTGACTGAGCATGCACTGATCACGTGGCTATCATGCACTGATGACGTGACTGCGCATGCACTGATGACGTGGCTGATCGGGCACTGATCACATGGCTCATCATGCACTGATCACGTGTTTATCAGGCAATGATCAGTGACTGACAGGCGCTGATCATGGGACTGTGCACGCACTGATCACGTGGCTATCATGCACTGATCACGTGACTGCGCATGCACTGATGACGTGGCTGTTCGGGCACTGATCACGTGTTTATCAGGCAGTGACTGACAGGCGCTGATCAGGGGACTGTGCACGCACTGATCAGGTGGCTGATCAGGAACTGACCACCTGACCGCGCATGCAGTGATCACGTGGCTGGTCGTTCACTGATCACGTGTTTATCATACGGTGATCACGTGACTGAGAGGCGCTGATCACGTGACTGTGCCGTCAGTGATCACGTGGCTGAGCAGGCACTGATATCGTGACTGAGCATGCACTGATCATGTGCCGGGAGCCGGGGAGGCATTCCACTCTGGACAAAGGTCATGAGGAAGGAGGCTCGGCATACGCAAATGCGGGATCGAGCCTCAGGAGTCCACCCGGATATTCTCGAGCATCTCCCCCCAAAAAAACCGGAGTCTGCCTACTGTATTGCTTTGTGCTCTCACCTCTGATTTCACTGGGGGCTGTCCCCCACCACCATCTCGCTCTCTCTGTCAAAGAGTTAACTTACAGCTCCAATTCATAAAGTTCCTTGTCATTCTTCCCTTTAACTTCCAGCTGAGTCTCCATCTGGAGCGCGGAACCCACCACGCTTACTAATTATGCCTGGGCTGCTAAGACCCACTCGAGAAGGTGTCTAGGGTGAGGCACCTTTCGCTATTCGAGAGGGCGCCTGCGGCCTACGTAAGTGGTGCAAACTTCTTGTCTTGAAGTTTGATTGGTCTTCCGCGTAAACCAAGCTACTCAGTCTCTTTTCTCCACCGAATTTTCCTACTGAGCTCTCCTCATACTATTATTCTTGACATCTCTGATTAGCATATAAATAGTCGCCTAGGCCATCTCTCCTTCGAATACCCTGGATCAGTTGGGGCTGGTCCCCGGCAGGTGGCGACCGAACAGGGACCTCAGGAGGCAATACTCAAAGAGCTGAGCAGACACGAACCACGCAATCAGCAGGCAATAAGCATGGAGCTCAGCAGTGACGAATCATGCTGCTCAACTGGCAATAATCAAGCACGTGACCAGGCAGGAATCACGCAGCTCAGCTGGCAATTGTCAAGCAGATGAGCCGACAGGAATCACGCAGCTCAGATGGCAATTGTCATGCAGATGAGCCGGCAGGAATCACGCAGCTCAGCAGGCCCTGATCACGTGACTCTGCAGGCACTGATCACGTGGCTGATCAAGTCCAGATCACGTGACTGAGCATGCACTGATCACGTGGCTATCATGCACTGATGACGTGACTGCGCATGCACTGATGACGTGGCTGATCAGGCACTGATCACATGGCTCATCATGCACTGATCACGTGTTATCAGGCAATGATCAGTGACTGACAGGCGCTGATCATGGGACTGTGCACGCACTGATCACGTGGCTATCATGCACTGATCACGACTGCGCATGCACTGATGACGTGGCTGTTCGGCACTGATCACGTGTTTATCAGGCATTGATCAGTGACTGACAGGCGCTGATCAGGGGACTGTACACGCACTGATCAGGTGGCTGATCAGGAACTGACCACCTGACCGCGCATGCAGTGATCACGTGGCTGGTCGTTCACTGATCACGTGTTTATCATACGGTGATCACGTGACTGAGAGGCGCTGATCAGGTGACTGTGCCGTCAGTGATCACGTGGCTGAGCAGGCACTGATATCGTGACTGAGCATGCACTGATCATGTGCCGGGAGCCTGAGAGGCATTCCACTCTGGACAAAGGTCATGAGGAAGGAGGCTCGGCATACGCAAATGCGGGATCGAGCCTCAGGAGTCCACCCGGATATTCTCGAGCATCTCCCCAAAAAACCAGAGTCTGCCTACTGTATTGCTTTGTGCTCTCACCTCTGATTTCACTGGGGGCTGTCCCCCACCATCTCGCTCTCTCTGTCAAAGAGTTAACTTACAGCTCCAATTCATAAAGTTCCTTGTCATTCTTCCCTTTAACTTCCAGCTGAGTCTCCATCTGGAGCGCGGAACCCACCACGCTTACTAATTATGCCTGGGCTGCTAAGACCCACTCGAGAAGGTGTCTAGGGTGAGGCACCTTTCGCTATTCGAGAGGGCGCCTGCGGCCTACGTAAGTGGTGCAAACTTCTTGTCTTGAAGTTTGATTGGTCTTCCGCGTAAACCAAGCTCTCAGTCTCTTTTCTCCACCGAATTTTCCTACTGAGCTCTCCTCATACTATTATTCTTGACATCTCTGATTAGCATATAAATAGTCGCCTAGGCCATCTCTCCTTCGAATACCCTGGATCAGTTGGGGCTGGTCCCCGGCAGGTGGCGACCGAACAGGGACCTCAGGAGGCAATACTCAAAGAGCTGAGCAGACACAAACCACGCAATCAGCAGGCAATAAGCATGGAGCTCAGCAGTGACGAATCATGCTGCTCAACTGGCAATAATCAAGCACGTGACCAGGCAGGAATCACGCAGCTCAGCTGGCAATTGTCAAGCAGATGAGCCGACAGGAATCACGCAGCTCAGATGGCAATTGTCATGCAGATGAGCCGGCAGGAATCACGCAGCTCAGCAGGCCCTGATCACGTGACTCTGCAGGCACTGATCACGTGGCTGATCAACTCCAGATCACGTGACTGAGCAGGCACTGATCACGTGGCTATCATGCACTGATGACGTGACTGCGCATGCACTGATGACGTGGCTGATCAGGCACTGATCACATGGCTCATCATGCACTGATCACGTGTTTATCAGGCAATGATCTGACTGACAGGCGCTGATCATGGGACTGTGCACGCACTGATCACGTGGCTATCATGCACTGATCACGTGACTGCGCATGCACTGATGACGTGGCTGTTCGGGCACTGATCACGTGTTTATCAGGCAGTGATCAGTGACTGACAGGCGCTGATCAGGGGACTGTGCACGCACTGATCAGGAGGCTGATCAGGAACTGACCACCTGACCGTGCATGCAGTGATCACGTGGCTGGTCGTTCACTGATCACGTGTTTATCATATGGTGATCACGTGACTGAGAGGCGCTGATCACGTGACTGTGCCGTCAGTGATCACGTGGCTGAGCAGGCACTGATACGTGACTGAGCATGCACTGATCATGTGCCGGGAGCCGGGAGGCATTCCACTCTGGACAAAGGTCATGAGGAAGGAGGCTCGGCATACGCAAATGCGGGATCGAGCCTCAGGAGTCCACCCGGATATTCTCGAGCATCTCCCCCAAAAAAACCAGAGTCTGCCTACTGTATTGCTTTGTGCTCTCACCTCTGATTTCACTGGGGCTGTCCCCCACCACCATCTCGCTCTCTCTATCAAAGAGTTAACTTACAGCTCCAATTCATAAAGTTCCTTGTCATTCTTCCCTTTAACTTCCAGCTGAGTCTCCATCTGGAGCTGCGGAACCCACCACGCTTACTAATTATGCCTGGGCTGCTAAGACCCACTCGAGAAGGTGTCTAGGGTGAGGCACCTTTCGCTATTCGAGAGGGCGCCTGCGGCCTCGTAAGTGGTGCAAACTTCTTGTCTTGAAGTTTGATTGGTCTT
>NW_026894882.1:0-62532 GCF_032452875.1 Bos javanicus
AATTGATCATGCACTGATCACGTGGCTGATCATGCACTGATCACGTGGACTGATCATGCACTGATCACGTGATGATCATGCACTGATCACGTGGCTATCATGCACTGATAATGCTGACTGCGAAATGATCACGTGAGCACATGTACTGTCACGTGAATGATCATGCACTGATCATGTGGCTGATCATGCACTGATCACGTGACTGATCATGCACTGATCACGTGACTGATCATGCACTGATCACGTGGCTATCATGCACTGATCACTTGGCTGGTCATGCACTGATCACGAGCTGTCATGTACTGATCATGCGACTGATCATGCACTGATCATGTAATTGATCATGCACTGATCACATGGCTATCATGCACTGATCATATGCTATCACACTGATCACGTGGCTCTGATCATGCATAGATTTCATGACTGATCATGCACTGATCACGTGACTGATCATGCACTGACCACGGCTATCATGCACTATCACGTGGCTGATCATGCACGATTATGTAGCTATCATGCACTGTCATGCTGATCATCACACTGATCACGTGACTGATCATGCACTGATCACGTGGCTATCATGCACTGATCATGGCTGATCATACACTGATCACCTGCCTGATCATGCACTGATCATGACTAATCATGAATCATCACGGCAGCAATCATTCACTGATCACCTGGCTGATCATGCACTGATCACGGCCATCATGCAATGATCACGTGCATCATGCACTGATCACGCGGCTGATCATGCACCGATACCATGACTGAGCATGGACTGATCACATAACTATCATGTAGTGATCACGTGATTGATCACACTGATGACTGATCATGCTGATCATGTTTGCTATCATACACTGATCATCTCTGAGGCAACAAAGAGCTGAGTAGGCATGAATCAAACAGTCAGCAGGGGCAATAACCATGGAACTCAGCTGTGAGGAATCATGCTGCTCAGCTGGCAACAATCAAGCAGCTGAGCAGGCAGGAATTATACAGCACAGCTGGCAATTGCGTGCAGATGACAGGCAGGAATCATGCAGCTCAGCTGGCAATTGTCAAGCAGATGAGCAGACAGGAATCACGCAGCTCAGCAGGCTGATCACGTGACTGAGCATGCACTGTTCACTGGCTGATCATACACTGATCACGCGATTGATCATGCACTGATCACTTGGATATCATGCACTGATCACGTGGCTGATCATACACTGTTCACGTGTCTGACCATGCACTGATCACGTGGCTGATCATACACTGATCACGTGATTGAACATGCACTTATCATGACGTTGATCATGCAGTGATCACGAGCTACATGCACTGGCACATGACTGATCATGCACTGATCACGAATTGATCACGTACCGACTACCTGGCTCATCATGCATTGATTATGTGACTGATCGCGTGCTGACCACGTTTGGTGTCATACACTGATCATGTGCATCTGGAGGCCACGAACAAAGAGCTGAGTAGGCAGGAATCAGTCAGCAGGCAATAATCATGGAACTCAGCTCTGAGAACATGCTGCTCAGCTGCAATAATCAAGTAGATGAGCAGGCAGGAATTATAGCACGGGTGGCAATTGTCAAGAGATGACAGGTAGGAATCGTGCAGCCCAGCTGGCAATTGTCAAGCAGATGAGCATAAAGTAATCACTCAGCTCAGCAGGCCCTGATTACGTGACTGAGCATGCACTGATCACGTGGCTGATCATACACTGATCACGTGACTGATCATGCACTGATCACGTGGCCTCATGCACTGATCACGGTATTACATGCACTGATCATTGCATGTATGCACTGATCACTGCTGATCATGCACTGATCATGACTGATCATGCACTGATCACGCAGCTATTGCACTGATCACGTGGCTGATCATGCACTGATCACGTGACTGATCATGCACTGATCACGGCGCTATCCTGCACTGATCACATGGCTCCACATGCACTGATCACGTGGATGATCATGCACTGATCATGTGACTATCATGCACTGATCACGTGGCTATCATGCACTGATCACGTGGATATCATGCACTGATCACGGCTGATCACACTGATCACATGGCTGATCATGCACTGATCACGTACATCATGCACTGATTAACGACTGATCATGCAATGATCATAGCTACCATGTACTGGTCACGTGACTGATCATGCAATGATCATGACTGATCATGCACTGATCACGGCGATGATCTGCATGATCACGTGACTGATCATGCACTGATCACGTGGCTGATCATGCACTGATCGCGATACTGTACTGGTCACGTGGCTGATCATGCGACTGATTACGCAGCTACTATGCGTACTGATCACGACTGATCATGCACTGATCACATGGCTGATCATGCACTGATCACGTGATCATGCACTGATCATGCGCTGATCATGCACTGACACGTGGCTATCATGCACTGATCACGTGGCTGATCACACACTGATCACGAGCTATCATGCACTGATCACGGCTGATCATGCACTGATCACGTGATTGATCATGCACTGATCACGTGCTGATCATGCACTGATCATGTGGCTGATCATGCACTGCTCACGTGCCTGATCATGCACTGATCACGTGACTGATCATGCACTGATCACGTGACTGATCATGCACGGATCACGTGGCTATCATGCACACTCACGTGGCTGATCATGCAATGATCACGTAGCTACCATGTACTGGTCACGCGACTGATCATGCACTGATCACGTGACTTATCATGCACTGATCACGTGTCTATCATGCACTGACTGCATGGCTGCTCATGCACTGATTACACGCTGGCTGATCATGCACTGATCACGTGGCTATCATGCACTGATCACGTGGCTGATCATGCACTGATACCGGACTGAGCATGACTGATCACATGACTATCATGTAGTGATCACGTGACTTAATGGCGCATCATGTGACTGATCATGCACTGATCATGTTTGCTATCATACACTGATCATGTGCCTCTGGAGGCACAACAAAGAGCTGAGTAGGTACGAATCAACAGTAGGCAGGTATAATCATGGAACTCAGCTGTGAGGAATCATGCTGCTAGCTGGCAATAATCAAGCAGCTGAGCAGGCAGGAATTACGCAGCACAGCTGGCAATTGTCAAGCAGATGACAGGCAGGAATCGTGCAGCCCAGCTGGCATTGTCAAGCAGATGAGCAGACAGTAATCACGCAGCTCAGCAGGCCCAGATCACGTGACTGAGCATGCACTGTTCACGTGGCTGATCATACACTGATCACGGATTGATCATGCACTGATCACGTGGATATCATGCACTGATCACGTGGCTGATCATACACTGTTCACGTGTTCGACCATGCACTGATCACGTGGCTGATCATGCACTGACCACGTGACTGATCATGCACTATCACGTGGCTGATCATGCACTGATCGTGGCTGACCATGCACTGATCACGCGACTGATCATGCACTGATCACGTGAATTGATCATGCACTGATCACCTGGCTTATCATGCACTGATCATGTGACTGATCATGTGCTGATCATGTTTGGCATCATACACTGATCATGTATCTGGAGGTAATGAACAAAGAGCTGAGCAGGCAGGAATCAGTCAGCAGGCTATAATCATGAACTCAGCTCTGAGAAATCATGCTGCTCAGCTGGAAATAATCAAGTAGATGAGCAGGCAGGAATTATGCAGCACAGGTGCACAGTCAAGAGATGACAGGCAGGAATCGTACAGCTCAGCTGGCACTATCAAGCAGATGAGCAGACAGTAATCACGTAGCTCAGCAGGCCCTGATCACGTGACTGATCATGCACTGATCACATGGCTGATCATGCACCGATCACGTGACTGATCATGCACTGATCACGTGGCTCATGCACTGATCACGTGGCTGATCATGCACTGATCACAAACCATGCACTGATCACGGCTATCATGCACTGATCACGGACTGATCATGCACTGATCACGTGGCTATCATGCACTGATCACGTGGCTGATCATGCACTGATCACGGGACTGATCATGCACTGATCACGCGCTATCATGCACTGATCACGTGACTCATGCACTGATCACGTGGCTGATCATACACTGATCACTGACTGATCATGCACTGATCACGTGGCTGATCATGCACTGATCACGTGGCTGATCATGCACTGATCACGTGGCTGATCATGCACTGATCACGTGGCTGATCATGCACTGATCACGTGGCTATCATGCACTGATCACGGGCTGATCATGCAATGATCACGAGCTATCATGCACTGTCACGTGACTGATCATGCACTGATCACGTAATTGATCATGCACTGATCACGTGGCTGATCATGCACTGATCACGTGACTGATCATGCACCGATCACGTGACTGATCATGCACTGATCACGCAGCTATCATGCACTGATCACTTGGCTGATCATACACTGATCACGAGCTATCATGCACTGATCACGTGGCTGATCATGCACTGATCACGTGGCTGATCATGCACTGATCACGTGGCTGATCATGCACTGATCATGGACTGATCATGCACTGATCACGTGACTATCATGCACTGATCACGTGGCTGATCATGCACTGATCACGTGAACTATCATGCACTGATCACGTGACTGATCATGCACTGATCACGTAATTGGTCATGCACTGATCACGTGGCTATCATGCACCGATCACATGGCTGGTCATACACTGATCACGTGCTGATCATGCACTGATTACGTGACTGATCATGCACTGATCACGTGACTGATCATGCACTGATCACGTGGCTATCATGCACTACTCACGTGGTTGATCATGCAATGATCACGTAGCTACCATACACGTCACGTGACTGATCATACTGATCACGTGACTGATCATGCACTGATCACGTGACTATCATGCACTGATCATGTGGCTGATCATACACTGATCACCTGGCTATCATGCATGATCACGTGGACTGATCATGCACTGATCACGTGAGCAATCATTCACTGATCACATGGCTGATCATGCACTGATCACGTGGCATCATGCACTGATCACGTGGCTATCATGCACTGCTCACGTGGCTGATCATGCACTGATACCATGACTGATCATGGACTGATCACATGACTATCATGTACTGATCACGTGACTTCATGGCGCTGACCATGTGACTGATCATGCACTGATCATGCTTGCTATCATACACTGATCATGCCTCTGGAGGCACAACAAAGAGCTGAGTAGGCAGAATCAAACAGTCAGCAGGCTAATCATGGAACTCAGCTGTGAGGAATCATACTGCTCAGCTGGCAATAATCAAGCAGCTGAGCAGGCAGGAATTATACAGCACAGCTGGCACAACAGATGACAGGCAGGAATCATGCAGCTCAGCTGGCAATTGTCAAGCAGATGAGCAGACAGTAATCACGCAGCTCAGCAGGCCCTGATCACGTGACTGAGCATGCACTGTTCACGTGGCTGATCACACACTGATCACGTGATTGATCATGCACTGATCACTTGCATATCATGCACTGATCACGTACTGATCATGCACTGATCACGTGACTGATCATGCACTGATCACGTGACTGATCATGCACTGATCACGTGACTGATCATGCACTGATCACGTGGCTGATCATGCACTGATCACGCAGCTGATCATGCACTGGTCACGTGACTGATCATGCACTGATCACGTGACTGATCATGCACTGATCACGTGGCTTATCATGCACTGATCATGTGACTGATCATGCACTGATCATGTTTGGTATCATACACTGATCATGTGCATCTGGAGGCAATGAACAAAGAGCTGAGTAGGCACGAATCAGTCAGCAGGCTATAATCATGGAACTCAGCTCTGAGAAATCATGCTGCTCAGCTGGCAATAATCAAGCAGCTGAGCAGGCAGGAATTATGCAGCACAGGTGGCAATTGTCAAGCAGATGACAGGCAGGAATCTGCAGCTCATGGCAATTGTCAAGCAGATGAGCAGACAGTAATCACGCAGCTCAGCAGGCCCTGATCACGTGACTGATCATGCACTGTTCACGTCGCTGATCACACACTGATCACGTGAATGATCATGCACTGATCACGTAGCTATCATGCACTGATCACGTGATTGATCATACACTGATCACGTAATTGTCATGCACTGCTCACGTGGCTGACCATGCACTGATCACGTGACTGATCATGCACTGATCACGGCTATCATGCACTGATCACGTGGCTGATCATGCACTGATCAATGGACTCATCGCATTGATTACGGCGATATCATGCACTGATCATGACTGACATGCACTGATCACGTGACTGATCATGCACTGATCACGTGACTATCATGCACTGATCACGTGGCTATCATGCACTGATCATGTGGCTATCATGCACTGATCACGTACACCATATACTGGTCACGTGACTGATCATGCACTGATCACGTGGCTATCATGCACTGATCACGTGGCTGATCATGCAATGATCACGTAGCTATCATGTACTGATCACGTGACTGATCATGCACTGATCATGAATTGATCATGCACTGATCATGACTGATCATGCACTGATCACTTGGCTGATCATGCACTGATCACGTGACTGATCATGCACTGATCACGTACATGCACTGACACGGCTGATCATGCACTGATCACGTGCTATCATGTACTGATCATGACTGATCGCCACTGACGCTGATCAGGATTGATCATGCACTGATCATGTGGCTGATCATGCACTGATCACGTGGCTATCATGCACTGATCACTTGGCTGATCATACACTGATCATGCAGGCTATCATGCACTGATCACGTGACTGATCATGCACTGATCATGGACTGATCATGCACTGATCACATATGATCATGCACTGATCACGTGGCTGGTCATGCACTGATCACGTGCTGATCATGCACTGATCACGTGGCCGATCATACACCGATCACGTGACTGATCATGCACTGATCACGTGGCTATCATGCACTACCTCACGTGGCTGATCATGCAATGATCATGTAGCTACCATGCACTGATCACGCGGCTGATCATGCACTGATCATGTGACTGATCATGCACTGATCACGTGACTATCATGCACTGATCACGGCTGATCATGCAATGATCACCTGACTGATCATGCACACTACGTGACTGATCGTGCACTGATCACGAGTATCATGCACTGATCACGTGACTGATCATGCACTGATCACGCTATCATGCACTGATCACGTACATCATGCACTGATTACGGCTGATCATGCACTGATACCGTGACTGATCATGGACTGATCACCTGGCTATCATGCACTGATCACATGACTTCATGGCACTGATCACGTGGCTGATCATGCACTGATCACGTTTGCTATCATGCACTGATCATGTGCCTCTGGAGGCATAAACAAAGAGCTGAGTAGGCATGAATCAAACAGTCAGCAGGCTATGATCATGGAACTCAGCTGTGAGGAATCATGCTGCTCAGGTGGCATGATCATGCAGCTGATCAGGCAGGAATTACGCAGCACAGCTGGCAATTGTCAAGCAGATGACAGGCAGGAATCGTGCAGCTCAGCTGGCAATTGTCAAGCAGATGAGCATGCACTAATCACGCAGCTCATCAGGCACTGATCACGTGGCTGATCATGCACTGATCACGGAGCTGATCATGCACTGATCACGTGATTGATCATGCACTGATCACTTGATATCATGCACTGATCACGTGGCAGATCATGCACTGATCACGTGTCTGATCATGCACTGATCACGTGATATCATGCACTGATCACGTGGCTGATCATGCACTGATCACGTGGCTGATCATGCACTGCTCACGTGGCTGACCATGCACTGATCACGTGACTGATCATGCACTGATCACATGACTGATCATGCACTGATCACGTGGCTGATCATGCACTGATCATGTGACTGATCATGCACTGATCATGTTTGGTGTCATGCACTGATCATGTGCATCTGGAGGCAATGAACAAAGAGCTGAGTAGGCAGGAATCAGTCAGCAGGCTATAATCATGGAACTCAGCTCTGAGAAATCATGCTGCTCAGCTGCAATAATCAAGTAGATGAGCAGGCAGGAATTATGCAGCACAGGTGGCACAGTCAAGAGATGACAGGCAGGAATCATGCAGCTCAGCTGGCAATTGTCAAGCAGATGAGCAGACAGTAATCACGCAGCTCAGCAGGCACTGATCACGTGACTGACCATGCACTGATCACGTGGCTGATCACACACTGATCACGCGACTGATCATGCACTGATCACGTGGCTATCATGCACTGATCACGTGGATCGATCATGCACTGATCACGGCATCATGCACTGCTCACGTGGCTATCATGCACTGATCATGTGACTGATCATGCACTGATCACGTAGCTATCCTGCACTGATCACGTGGCTGATCATACACTCATCACGGGACTGATCGCACTGATCACGGCGCTATCATGCATTGACTACATGACTCACATGCACTGATCACGTGGCTGATCATGCACTGATCACGTGACTGATCATGCACTGATCACGTGGCTATCATGCACTGATTACGTGGCTATCATGCACTGATCACGTGGCTGATCATGCACGATCACATGGCTGACATGCACTGATCACGTGGCTATCATGCACTGATCACGTGATTGATCATGCACTGATCACGAGCTGATCATGCACTGATCACGTGATCTCATGCACTGATCACGTGACTGATCATGCACTGATCCGCGGCTGATCATGCACTGATCACGGGCCTGATCATGCACTGATCACGTGACTGATCATGCACTGATCACGTGGCTATCATGCACTGCTCACGTGGCTGATCATGCACTGATCACGTAGCTACCATGCACCGATCACGTGACTGATCATGCATGACACGTGGCTGATCACGCACCGATCATGGCTGATCATGCACTGATCACGCCTGATCATGCACTGATCACGCGGGCTACCATGCACTGGTCACCTGGATCATGCACTGATCACGTAGCTATCATGCACTGATCACGTGACTGATCATGCACTGATCACGCGATTGATCATGCACTGATCACGCAGCTATCATGCACTGTTCACGTGGCTGATCATACACTGATCACGTGGCTGGTCATGCACTGATCGCGTGACTGATCATGCACTGATCACGTGACTGATCATGCACTGATCACGTGGCTATCATGCACTATCACGTGGCTGATCATGCAATGACTGGCTACCATGTACACGTCACGTGATGATCATGCACCGATCAGGTGACTGACCATGCACTGATCACGTGGCTATCATGCACTGATCACGTGGCTGATCATGCACACTGATCACCCGTGGCCGGTCATGCACTGATCACGTGACTAATCATGCACTGATCACGTAGCTATCATTCACTGATCACGTGGCTGATCATGCACTGATCACGTGGCTGATCATGCAATGATCACGTGGCTATCATGCACTGATCACGTGGCTGATCATGCACTGATACCGTGACTGAGCATGACTGATCACATGACTATCATGTAGTGATCACGACTTAATGGCGCTGACCATGTGACTGATCATGTGCGCATGTGTTGCTGTCATACACTGATCATGTGCCTCTGAGGCATAAACAAAGAGCTGAGTAGGCACGAATCAAACAGTCAGCAGGCAAAATCATGGAACTCAGCTGTGAGGAATCATGCTGCTCAGCTGGCACAATCAAGCAGCTGAGCAGGCAGGAATTACACAGCACAGCTGGCATTGTCAAGCAGATGACAGGCAGGAATCATGCAGCTCAGCTGGCAATTGTCTAGCAGATGAGCAGACAGTAATCACGCAGCTCAGCAGGCCCTGATCACGTGACTGAGCATGCACTGTTCACGTGGCTGATCATACACTGATCACGTGATTGATCATGCACTGATCACTTGGAGATCATGCACTGATCACGTGGCTGATCATACACTGTTCACGTGTCTGACCATGCACTGATCACGCGGCTGATCATGCACTGATCACGTGGCTGATCATGCACTGCTCACGTGGCTGATCATGCACTGATCACGGCTATCATGCACTGCTCACATGACTGATCATGCACTGATCACGAATTGATCATGCACTGATCACGTGCTTATCATGCATTGATCATGTGACTGATCATGTGCTGATCATGTTTGGTGTCACACTGATCATGCATCTGGAGGCAATGAACAAGGAGCTGAGTAGGCAGTAATCAGTCAGCAGGCTATAATCATGGAACTCAGCTCTGAGAAATCATGCTGCCAGCTGGCAATAATCAAGTAGATGATGCACGCACGTGGAATGCACACAGGTGGCAATGACTGTCATGAGATGACAGGCAGGAATCGCAGCTCAGCTGGCAATTGTCAAGCAGATGAGCAGACAGTAATCACGCAGCTCAGCAGGCCCTGATCACGTGACTGAGCATGCACTGTTCACGTGGCTGATCACACACTGATCACGTGACTGATCATGCACTGATCACGTGGCTCATGCACTGATCACGTGATTAGCATGCACTGATCACGAATTGTATGCACGACACGTGGCTATCATGCACTGATCACGTGTGACTGATCGCACTGATCACGAGCTATCTTGCACCGATCACTTGGCTGATCATACACTGTCACGGACTGATCGCACTGATCACTACGGGCTATCATGCACTGACACATGACTCCACACGCACTGATCACGTGGATGATCATGCACTGATCACGCGATGACCATGCACTGATCACGGACTGATCATGCACTGATCAGGCCTATCATGCACTGATCACGTGGCTGATCATGCACTGATCACGTGCTGATCATGCACAGATCACGTGGCTATCATGCACTGCTCACGTGGCTGATCATGCACTGATCACGTAGCTACCATGTACTGGTCACGACTGATCATGCACTGATCACGAAATGATCATGCACCGATCACGTGACTGATCATGCACTGATCACGTGACTGATCATGCACTGATCACGTGCTGATCATGCACTGATCACGTGGCTATCATGCACTGATCACGTGGCTGATCATGCACTGATCACGGGCTATCATGTACCGTCACGCGACTGATCATGCACTGACGTGGCTGATCACGCGATGATCATGCACTGATCACGGGACTCATCATGCACTGATCACGGCTATCATGCACTGATCACGGCTGATCATGCACTGACACCGGCTACATGCACTGGATCACGTGACTGATCATGCACTGATCACGTGACTGATCACGGCTGATCGCGCTATCATGCACTGATCACGCGGATGATCATGCACTGATCACGTGCTGATCATGCACTGATCACGTGACTGACCATGCACTGATCACGCGACTGATCATGCACTGATCACGTGGCTATCATGCACTGATCACGTGGCTGGTCATGCACTGATCACGCAGCTACCATGTACTGGTCACGTGACTGATCATGCACTGATCATCTGACTGATCATGCACTGATCACGTGGCTATCATGCACTGATCACGTGGCTGATCATGCACTGATCACGTGGCTGCCATGCACAGGTCACGTGACTGATCATGCACTGATCACGAGCAACACGCACCGATCACCGCATCATGCACTGATCACGTGGCTGATCATGCACTGATCACGGCTACTGCATGCACCGACACGTGGCTATCATGCACTGATACTGTGACTGGGCATGGACTGATCACATGACTACCATGTAGTGATCACGTGACTTAATGGCACTGATCATGTGACTGATCATGCGCTGATCATGTTTGCTATCATGCACTGATCATGTGCCTCTGGAGGCAATAAACAAAGAGCTGAGTAGGCACGAATCAAACAGTCATCAGGCAATAATCATGGAACTCAGCTGTGAGGAATCATGCCACTCAGCTGGCAATAATCAAGCAGCTGAGCAGGCAGGAATTACGCAGCACAGCTGGCAATTGTCAAGCAGATGACAGGCAGGAATCGTAGCTCAGCTGGAATTGTCAAGCAGATGAGCAGACAGTAATCACGCAGCTCAGCAGGCACTGATCACGTGACTGAGCATGCACTGTTCACGTGGCTGATCATACACTGATCACATGATTGATCATGCACTGATCACTGGGCTATCATGCACTGATCACGTAGCTGATCATACACTGATCACGTGTCTGATCATGCACTGATCACGTGGCTGATCATGCACTGATCACGTGACTGATCATGCACTGATCACGTGGCTATCATGCACTGATCACGTGGCTATCATGCACTGATCACATGACCGATCATGCACTGATCACGAATTGATCATGCACTGATCACCGGTGATCATGCATCTGACTATGTGACTGATCATGTGCTGATTATGTTTGGTGTCACACACTGATCATGTATCTGGAGGCAATGAACAAAGAGCTGAGTAGGCAGGAATCAGTCAGCAGGTAATCATGAACTCAGCTCTGAGGAATCATGCTGCTCAGCTGCAATAATCAAGCAGCTGAGCAGGCAGGAATTATGCAGCACAGCTGGCAATAGTCAAGCAGATGACAGGCAGGAATCGCAGTGCTCAGCTGGCATTGTCAAGCAGATGAGCAGACAGTAATCACGCAGCTCAGCAGGCCCTGATCACGTGACTGAGCATGCACTGTTCACGGCTGATCATACACTGATCACGTGATTGATCATGCACTGATCACGTGGATATCATGCACTGATCATGGATTGCGCATGCACTGATCACGTGACTGTCATGCACTGATCACGTGGCTATCATGCACTGATCACGACTGATCATGCACTGATCACGTGGCTATCATGCACTGATCACGTGGCTGATCATACACTGATCACGGGATTGATCATGCACTGATCACGCGCTATCATGCACTGACTACATGCCTGACATGCACTGATCACGCGGACATCATGCACTGATCACGTGACTGATTCATGCACTGATCACGGATGATCATGCACTGATCACGTGGCTATCATGCACTGATCACGTGGCTGATCATACACTGGCCACGTGACTGATCATGCACTGATCACGGCTATCATGCACTGATCACGGTTGATCATGCACTGATCACGGGCTATCATGCACTGATCACGTGGCTGATCATGCACTGATCACGTGATTGATCATGCACTGATCACGTGGCTGATCATGCACTGATCACGTGGCTGATCATGCACTGATCACGATTGATCATGCACTGATCACGTGGCTATCATGCACTGATCACATGGCTGGCCATGCACTGATCACGCAGCTATCATGCACTGATCACGGACTGATCATGCGTACTGATCATGCACTGATCACGTGACTGATCATGCACTGATCACGTGACTGATCATGCACTGATCACGGCTAACATGCACTGATCACGTGACTGATCATGCATGATCACGCAGCTACCATGCACTGATCACGGACTGATCATGCACTGATCACGTAACTGATCATGCACTGATCACGGCTACATGCACTGATCACGTGGCTGGTCATACACTGATCACGCCTGGTCATGCACAGATCACATGACTGATCATGCACTGATCACGTTACTGATCATGCACTGATCACGCTACAGGCACTACTCACGCAATATGCACGACTGTAGCTACCATGTACTGGTCACGTGACTGATCATACACCGATCAGGCGGCTGATCATGCACTGATCACGTGGCATCATGCACTGATCACGTGGCTGATCATACACTGATCACGCGACTGGTCAAGTACAGATCACGTGACTAATCATGAACTGATCACGTAGCAATCATTCACTGATCACCTGGCTGATCATGCACTGATCACGTGCTATCATGCAATGATCACGTGGCTGATCATGCACTGATCACTGGCTCTGATCATGCACTGATACCATGACTGAGCATGGACTGATCACATGACTATCATGCAGTGATCACGTGACTTAATGGCGCTGACCATGTGACTGATCATGCGCTGATCATGTTTGCTATCATACACTGATCATGCCTCTGGAGGCAATGAACAAAGAGCTGAGTAGGCATGAATCAAACAGTCAGCAGGCAACAATCATGGAACTCAGCTGTGAGGAATCATGCTGCTCAGCTGGCAATAATCAAGCAGCTGAGCAGGCAGGAATTACAGCACATGGCAATTGTCACAGATGACAGGCAGGAATCATGCAGCTCAGCTGGCATTGTCAAGCAGATGAGCAGACAGGAATCATGCAGCTCAGCAGGCCCTGACCACGTGACTGAGCATGCACCGTTCACGTGGCTGATCATACACTGATTACGCGATTGATCATGCACTGATCACTTGGATATCATGCACTGATCACGCGACTGATCATGCACCGATCACGTTCGACCATGCACTGATCACGTGGCTGATCATACACTGATCACGTGGCTGATCATGCACTGATCACGTGACTGATCATGCACTGATCACGTAGCTATCATGCACTGTCACGTGGCTGATCATGCACTGATCACGCGATTGATCATGCACTGATCACGTGGCTTATCATGCACTGATCACGTGACTGATCATGCACTGATCACGACTGTGTCACACACTGATCATGCGCATCTGCAGGCAATGAATAAAGAGCTGAGCAGGCATGAATCAGTCAGCAGGCAAGCATCATGGAACTCAGCTCTGAGAAATCATGCTGCTCAGCGGGCAATCATCAAGTAGATGAGCAGGCACGAATTACAGCACAGGTGGCAAGTGTCAAGCAGATGACATGCACGAATCGTGCAGCTCAGCCGGCAATTGTCAAGCAGATGAGCAGACAGTAATCACGCAGCTCAGCAGGTCCTGATCACGTGACTGAGCATGCACTGTTCACGGCTGATCACACACTGATCACGTGACTGATCATGCACTGATCACGTGGCTCTCATGCACTGCTCACGTGGCGCATGCACTGACTGTATGATCATGCACTGATCACGGGCTATCATGCACTGGTCACGTGGCTGATCATGCACTGATCACGTAGTCATCCTGCACTGATCATGGCTGATCATGCACTGATCACGGGCTGATCGCACTGATCACGCGCTATCATGCACTGATCACATGGCTCACATGCACTGATCACGTGATGATCATGTACTGATCACGTGAACTATCATGTACTGATCACGTGGCTATCATGCACTGATCACGTGGCTATCATGCACTGATCATGGCTGATCATACACTGATCACGTGACTGATCATGCACCGATCACGTGACTATCATGCACTGATCACGTGGCTGATCATGCACTGATCACGCGGCTACCATGCACTGTCACGTGACTGATCATGCACTGATCACGTAATTGACCATGCACTGATCACGTGGCTGATCATGCACTGATCACGTGGCTGATCACGTACTGATCACGTGACTGATCATGTACTGATCACGTATGTCATGCATGATCACGTGGCTGATCATGCAATGACCATGAGCTATCATACACTGATCATGTGGCTGATCATGCACTGATCATGGCTGATCATACACTCATCACGTGACTGATCATGCACTGATCACGTGACTGATCATGCACTGTTCACGTGCTATCATACACTGATCACGTGACTGATCATGCACTGATCATGAGCTATCATGCACTGATCACGTGACTGACTGCACGATCACGTGACTGATCATGCACTGATCACGTGGCTATCATGCACTGATCACATGACTGATCATGCACTGATCACGTGCTGAGCATGCACTGATCACGTGACTGATCATGCACTGACTACGTGACTGATCATGCACTGATCACGTGGCTATCATGCACTATCTACGTGTGATCATGCACTGATCACGTAGCTACCATGCACTGGCCACGTGGCTGATCATGCACTCAACGTGACTGATCATGCACTGATCACGTATGATCATGCACTGATCACGTGGCTGATCATGCACTGATCACGTGCCTGGTCATGCACTGATCACGTGACTGATCATGCACTGATCACGTGCTATCATGCACTGATCACGTGGCTGATCATGCACTGATCACGGGCTATCATGCACTGATCACGTGGCTGATCATGCACTGATCACGGCTGATCATGCACTGATACCGTGACTGAGCATGACTGATCACATGACTACTGCAGTGATCACGCACTAACGCTGATCATGTGACTGACTGCATGTGCTGATCATGTTTGCTATCATACACTGATCATGTGCCTCTGGAGGCAATGCAAACAAAGAGCTGATTAGGCATGAATCAAACAGTCAGCAGGCAATAATCATGAACTCAGCTGTGAGGAATCATGCTGCTCAGCTGGCAATAATCAAGCAGCTGAGCAGGCAGGAATTACGCAGCACAGCTGGCAATTGTCAAGCAGATGACAGGCAGGAATCATGCAGCTCAGCTGGCAATTGTCAAGCAGATGAGCAGACAGTAATCACGCAGCTCAGCAGGCTCTGATCACGTGACTGAGCATGCACTGTTCACGTGGCTGATCATACACTGATCACGTGACTGATCATGCACTGATCACTTGATATCATGCACTGATCACGTGGCTGATCATACACTGTTCACGTTCGGATCATGCACTGATCACGTGGCTGATCATGCACTGATCACGTGACTGATCATGCACTGATCACGTGCTGATCATGCACTGATCACGCTATCATGCACTGTCACGTGACTGATCATGCACTGATTACGTGATTGATCACGCACTGATCACGTGGCTTATCATGCATTGATCATGACTGATCATGTGCTGATCATGTTTGGTGTCACACACTGATCATGTGCATCTGGAGTGCATCAGAATACAAAGAGCTGAGTAGGCAGGAATCAGTCAGCAGGCTATAATCATGGAACTCAGCTCTGAGAAATCATGCTGCTCAGCTGCAATAATCAAGTAGATGAGCAGGCAGGAATTATGCAGCACAGGTGGCAATTGTCAAGGAGATGACAGGCAGGAATCGACAGCTCAGCTGCACTGTCAAGCAGATGACAGACAGTAATCACGCAGCTCAGCACGCACTGATCACGTGACTGAGCATGCACTGTTCACGTGGCTGATCAACACTGATCACGTGACTGATCATGCACTGATCACGTGGCTATCATGCACTGATCACGTGGCTGATCATGCACTGATCACGAACTGCATGCACTGATCACGTGGCTATCATGCACTGATCATGGCTGATCATGCACTGATCACGTGGCTATCATGCACTGATCACGTGGCTGATCATGCACTGATCAATGGACTGATCGCACTGATCACGTGGCTATCATGCACTGACACATGACTGATCGTGCACTGATCACGTGGCTGATCATGCACTGATCACGTGATCATGCACTGATCACGTGGATCATGCACTGATCACGTGGCTACCATGCACTGATCACGTGACTGATCACACACGATCACGTGACTGATCATGCACTGATCACGTGGCTATCATGCACTGATCACGTGGCTGATCATGCACTGATCACGTGGCTATCATGCACTGAGCACGTGACTGATCATGCACTGATCACGTGATTGATCATGCACTGGTCACGTGGCTGATCATGCACTGATCACGCTGATCATGCACTGATCACGTGACTGATCATGCACTGATCACGTGGCTATCATGCACTGATCACGTGGCTGATCATGCACTGATCACGAGCTATCATGCACTGATCACGTGTCTGATCATGTACTGATCACGTGGCTGATCATGCACTGATCACGTGACTGATCATGCACTGATCACGTGGCTATCATGCACTGATCACGTGGCTGATCATGCACTGATCACGTGCTATCATGCACTGATCACGTGACTGATCATGTACTGATCACGTGACTGATCATGCACTGATCACGTGGCTGATCATGCACCGATCACGTGGCTGATCATGCACTGATCACGTGGCTGATCATGCACTGATCACGTGACTGATCATGCACTGATCACGTGACTGATCATGCACTGATCACGCATCATGCATCACGTGGCTGATCATGCACTGATCACGTAGCTATCATGCACTGTCACGTGACTGATCATGCACTGATCACGTGACTGATCATGCACTGATCACGTGGCTATCATGCACTGATCACGTGGCTGATCATGCACTGATCACGTGGCTGATCATGCACTGATCACGTGACTGATCATGCACTGATCACTGTGCAATCATGCACTGATCACGTGACTGATCATGCACTGATCACGTGGCTGATCATGCACTGATCACGTGGCTGATCATGCACTGATCACGTGGCTGATCATGCACTGATACCGTGACTGAGCATGACTGATCACATGACTATCATGTAGTGATCACGTGACTTAATGGCGCTGATCATGTGACTGATCATGCACTGATCATGTTTGCTATCATACACTGATCATGTGCCTCTGGAGGCAATAAACAAAGAGCTGAGTAGGCACGAATCAAACAGTCAGCAGGCAATAATCATGGAACTCAGCTGTGAGGAATCATGCTGCTCAGCTGGCAATAATCAAGCAGCTGAGCAGGCAGGAATTACGCAGCACAGCTGGCAATTGTCAAGCAGATGACAGGCAGGAATCAGCAGCTCAGCTGGCAATTGTCAAGCAGATGAGCAGACAGTAATCACGCAGCTCAGCAGGCCCTGATCACGTGACTGAGCATGCACTGTTCACGTGGCTGATCATACACTGATCACGTGATTGATCATGCACTGATCACGTGGATATCATGCACTGATCACGTGGCTGATCATACACTGATCACGTGTCTGATCATGCACTGATCACGTGGCTGATCATGCACTGATCACGTGACTGATCATGCACTGATCACGTGGCTGATCATGCACTGATCACGTGGCTATCATGCACTGATCACGTGACTGATCATGCACTGATCACGTGACTGATCATGCACTGATCACGTGGCTTATCATGCACTGATCATGTGACTGATCATGTGCTGATCATGTTTGGTATCATACACTGATCATGTGCATCTGGAGGCAATGAACAAAGAGCTGAGTAGGCAGGAATCAGTCAGCAGGCTATAATCATGGAACTCAGCTCTGAGAAATCATGCTGCTCAGCTGGCAATAATCAAGTAGATGAGCAGGCAGGAATTATGCAGCACAGGTGGCAATTGTCAAGGAGATGACAGGCAGGAATCGTGCAGCTCAGCTGGCAACTGTCAAGCAGATGAGCAGACAGTAATCACGCAGCTCAGCAGGCCCTGATCACGTGACTGAGCATGCACTGATCACGTGGCTGATCACACACTATCACGTGACTGATCATGCACTGATCACGTGGCTATCATGCACTGATCACGTGACTGATCATGCACTGATCACGTGGCTGTCATGCACTGATCACGTGGCTATCATGCACTGATCACGTGACTGATCATGCACTGATCACGTGGCTATCATGCACTGATCACGTGGCTGATCATGCACTGATCACGGGACTGATCATGCACTGATCACGCGCTATCATGCACTGACTACATGATCACATGCACTGATCACGTGGCTGATCATGCACTGATCACGTGACTGATCATGCACTGATCACGTGGCTATCATGCACTGATCACGTGGCTATCATGCACTGATCACGTGGCTGATCACACACTGATCACGTGACTGATCATGCACTGATCACGTGGCTATCATGCACTGATCACGTGGCTGATCATGCACTGATCACGAGCTATCATGCACTGATCACGTGACTGATCATGCACTGATCACGTACTGATCATGCACTGATCACGTGGCTGATCATGCACTGATCACGTGACTGATCATGCACTGATCACGTGGCTATCATGCACTGATCACGTGGCTGATCATGCACTGATCACAGCTATCATGCACTGATCACGTGACTGATCATGCACTGATCACGTGATCTGATCATGCACTGATCACGTGGCTGATCATGCACTGATCACGTGACTGATCATGCACTGATCACGTGACTGATCATGCACTGATCACGTGGCTATCATGCACTGCTCACGTGGCTGATCATGCACTGATCACGCAGCTATCATGCACTGATCACGTGACTGATCATGCACTGATCACGTGGCTGATCATGCACTGATCACGTGACTGATCATGCACTGATCACGTGACTGATCATGCACTGATCACGTGGCTATCATGCACTGATCACGTGGCTGATCATGCACTGATCACGCAGCTATCATGCACTGATCACGTGACTGATCATGCACTGATCACGTAATTGATCATGCACTGATCACGTGGCTGATCATGCACTGATCACGTGGCTGATCATGCACTGATCACGCCTGATCATGCACTGATCACGTGACTGATCATGCACTGATCACGTGACTGATCATGCACTGATCACGTGGCTATCATGCACTGACTCACGTGGCTGATCATGCACTGATCACGTAGCTACCATGTACTGTCACGTGACTGATCATGCACTGATCACGTGACTGATCATGCACTGATCACGTGGCTATCATGCACTGATCACGTGGCTGATCATGCACTGATCACGTGCCTGATCATGCACTGATCACGTGACTGATCATGCACTGATCACGAGCAATCATGCACTGATCACGTGGCTGATCATGCACTGATCACGTGGCTATCATGCACTGATCACGTGGCTATCATGCACTGATCACGTGGCTGATCATGCACTGATCACGTGACTGATCATGCACTGATCACATGACTATCATGTAGGATCACGTGACTTAATGGGGCTGATCATGTGACTGATCATGCTGATCATGTTTTACACTGATCATGTGCCTCTGAGGCAATAAACAAAGAGCTGAGTAGGCATGAATCAAACAGTCAGCAGGCAATAATCATGGAACTCAGCTGTGAGGAATCATGCTGCTCAGCTGGCAATAATCAAGCAGCTGCAGGCAGGAATTACACAGCACAGCTGGCAATGTCAAGCAGATGACAGGCAGGAATCATGCAGCTCAGCTGGCAATTGTCAAGCAGATGAGCAGACAGTAATCACGCAGCTCAGCAGGCCCTGATCACGTGACTGAGCATGCACTGTTCACGTGGCTGATCATACACTGATCACGTGACTGATCATGCACTGATCACGTGGATATCATGCACTGATCACGTGGCTGATCATGCACTGTTCACGTGTCTGATCATGCACTGATCACGTGGCTGATCATGCACTGATCACGTGACTGATCATGCACTGATCACGTGGCTGATCATGCACTGATCACGTGGCTGATCATGCACTGATCACGTGACTGATCATGCACTGATCACGTTATCATGCACTGATCACGTGGCTTATCATGCACTGATCATGTGACTGATCATGTGCTGATCATGTTTGGCATCACACACTGATCATGTATCTGGAGGCAATGAACAAAGAGCTGAGTAGGCATGAATCAGTCAGCAGGCTATAATCATGGAACTCAGCCTGAGAAATCATGCTGCTCAGCTGGCAATAATCAAGCAGCTGAGCAGGCAGGAATTATGCAGCACAGCTGGCAATTGTCAAGCAGATGACAGGCAGGAATCGTGCAGCTCAGCTGGCATTGTCAAGCAGATGAGCAGACAGTAATCACGCAGCTCAGCAGGCCCTGATCACGTGACTGAGCATGCACTGTTCACGTGGCTGATCATACACTGATCACGTGACTGATCATGCACTGATCACGTGGCTATCATGCACTGATCACGTGACTGATCATGCACTGATCACGTGGCTGCATGCACTGATCACGTGGCTGATCATGCACTGATCACGTGACTGATCATGCACTGATCACGTGGCTATCATGCACTGATCACGTGGCTGATCATGCACTGATCACGTGGCTGATCATGCACTGATCACGTGCTGATCATGCACTGACACATGACTGATCATGCACTGATCACGTGGCTGATCATGCACTGATCACGTGACTGATCATGCACTGATCACGTGGCTGATCATGCACTGATCATGGATATCATGCACTGATCACGTGGCTGATCATACACTGATCACGTGACTGATCATGCACTGATCACGTGGCTATCATGCACTGATCACGTGGCTGATCATGCACCGAGCTATCATGCACTGATCACGTGGCTGATCATGCACTGATCACGTGCTGATCATGCACTGATCACGTGGCTGATCATGCACTGATCACGTGATGATCATGCACTGATCACGTGGCTATCATGCACTGATCACGTGGCTGATCATGCACTGATCACGGCTATCATGCACTGATCACGTGACTGATCATGCACTGATCACGTGAATTGATCATGCACTGATCACGGGCTGATCATGCACTGATCACGTGGCTGATCATGCACTGATCACGTGACTGATCATGCACTGATCACGTGGCTATCATGCACTGATCACGTGGCTGATCATGCAATGATCACGAGCTACCATGCACTGATCACGTGACTGATCATGCACTGATCACGTGGCTGATCATGCACTGATCACGTGACTGATCATGCACTGATCACGTGACTGATCATGCACTGATCACGTGGCTATCATGCACTGATCACGTGGCTGATCATGCACTGATCACGTAGCTATCATGCACTGATCACGTGACTGATCATGCACTGATCACGTAACTGATCATGCACTGATCACGTGGCTATCATGCACTGATCACGTGGCTGATCATGCACTGATCACGTGACTGATCATGCACTGATCACGTGACTGATCATGCACTGATCACGTGACTGATCATGCACTGATCACGTGGCTATCATGCACTGATCACGTGGCTGATCATGCACTGATCACGTACTATCATGCACTGATCACGTGACTGATCATGCACTGATCACGTGACTGATCATGCACTGATCACGTGGCTATCATGCACTGATCACGGGCTGATCATGCACTGATCACGTGGCTGATCATGCACTGATCACGTGACTGATCATGCACTGATCATGTGCAATCATGCACTGATCACGTGGCTGATCATGCACTGATCACGTGGCTATCATGCACTGATCACGTGGCTGATCATGCACTGATCACGTGGCTGATCATGCACTGATACCGTGACTGAGCATGGACTGATCACATGACTATCATGTAGTGATCACGTGACTTAATGGCGCTGATCATGTGACTGATCATGCGCTGATCATGTTTGCTATCATACACTGATCATGTGCCTCTGGAGGCAATAAACAAAGAGCTGAGTAGGCACGAATCAAACAGTCAGCAGGCAATAATCATGGAACTCAGCTGTGAGGAATCATGCTGCTCAGCTGGCAATAATCAAGCAGCTGAGCAGGCAGGAATTACGCAGCACAGCTGGCAATTGTCAAGCAGATGACAGGCAGGAATCATGCAGCTCAGCTGGCAATTGTCAAGCAGATGAGCAGACAGTAATCACGCAGCTCAGCAGGCCCTGATCACGTGACTGAGCATGCACTGTTCACGTGGCTGATCATACACTGATCACGTGATTGATCATGCACTGATCACGTGGATATCATGCACTGATCACGTGGCTGATCATACACTGTTCACGTGTCTGATCATGCACTGATCACGTGGCTGATCATGCACTGATCACGTGACTGATCATGCACTGATCACGTGGCTGATCATGCACTGATCACGTGGCTATCATGCACTGATCACGTGACTGATCATGCACTGATCACGTAATTGATCATGCACTGATCACGTGGCTTATCATGCACTGATCATGTGACTGATCATGCACTGATCATGTTTGGTGTCACACACTGATCATGTGCATCTGGAGGCAATGAACAAAGAGCTGAGTAGGCAGGAATCAGTCAGCAGGCTATAATCATGGAACTCAGCTCTGAGAAATCATGCTGCTCAGCTGGCAATAATCAAGTAGATGAGCAGGCAGGAATTATGCAGCACAGGTGGCAATTGTCAAGCAGATGACAGGCAGGAATCGTACAGCTCAGCTGGCAATTGTCAAGCAGATGAGCAGACAGTAATCACGCAGCTCATCAGGCCTGATCACGTGACTGAGCATGCACTGTTCACGTGGCTGATCACACACTATCACGTGACTGATCATGCACTGATCACGTGGCTATCATGCACTGATCACGTGGCTGATCATGCACTGATCACGTGAATCATGCACTGATCACGTGGCTATCATGCACTGATCACGTGACTGATCATGCACTGATCACGTGGCTATCATGCACTGATCACGTGGCTGATCATGCACTGATCACGGGACTGATCATGCACTGATCACGCGCTATCATGCACTGACACATGACTGACATGCACTGATCACGTGGCTGATCATGCACTGATCACGTGACTGATGCACTGATCACGTGGCTATCATGCACTGATCACGTGGATATCATGCACTGATCACGTGGCTGATCATGCACTGATCACGTGACTGATCATGCACTGATCACGTGGCTATCATGCACTGATCACGTGGCTGATCATGCACTGATCACGTGAGCTATCACGTGACTGATCATGCACTGATTGTCACATGATCATGCACTGATCACGTGGCTGATCATGCACTGATCACGTGACTGATCATGCACTGATCACGTGACTGATCATGCACTGATCACGTGGCTATCATGCACTGATCACGTGGCTGATCATGCAATGATCACGCAGCTATCATGCACTGATCACGTGACTGATCATGCACTGATCACGTGGCTGATCATGCACTGATCACGTGACTGATCATGCACTGATCACGTGGCTATCATGCACTGATCACGTGGCTGATCATGCACTGATCACGCAGCTATCATGCACTGATCACGTGACTGATCATGCACTGATCACGTACTGATCATGCACTGATCACGTGGCTATCATGCACTGATCACGTGGCTGATCATGCACTGATCACGTGGCTGATCATGCACTGATCACGTGACTGATCATGCACTGATCACGTGACTGATCATGCACTGATCACGTGGCTATCATGCACTATCACGTGGCATCATGCAATGATCACGTAGCTACCATGCACTGGTCACGTGACTGATCATGCACTGATCACGTGACTGATCATGCACTGATCACGTGGCTATCATGCACTGATCACGTGGCTGATCATGCACTGATCACGTGACTGATCATGCACTGATCACGTGACTGATCATGCACTGATCACGGCTGATCATGCACTGATCACGTGGCTGATCATGCACTGATCACGTGGCTGATCATGCACTGATCACGTGGCTATCATGCACTGATCACGTGGCTGATCATGCACTGATCACTGACATGGACTGATCATGACTACTGATCACGTGATTAATGGCGCTGATCATACTGATCATGCACTGGGATCACACTGACTGTCAAACAGTCAGCAGGCAATGATCATGCACTGAACTCAGCTGGCAATAATCAAGCAGCTGAGCAGGCAGGAATTACAGCACAGCTGGCAATTGTCAAGCAGATGACAGGCAGGAATCATGCAGCTCAGCTGGCAATTGTCAAGCAGATGAGCAGACAGTAATCACGCAGCTCAGCAGGCCTGATCACGTGACTGAGCATGCACTGTTCACGTGGCTGATCATACACTGATCACGTGACTGATCATGCACTGATCACTTGGATATCATGCACTGATCACGTGGCTGATCATGCACTGATCACGTGTCTGATCATGCACTGATCACGTGGCTGATCATGCACTGATCACGTGACTGATCATGCACTGATCACGTGGCTGATCATGCACTGATCACGTGGCTATCATGCACTGATCACGTGACTGATCATGCACTGATCACGTGACTGATCATGCACTGATCACGTGGCTTATCATGCACTGATCATGTGACTGATCATGCACTGATCATGTTTGGTATCATACACTGATCATGTGCCTCTGGAGGCAATGAACAAAGAGCTGAGTAGGCAGGAATCAGTCAGCAGGCAATAATCATGGAACTCAGCTGTGAGAAATCATGCTGCTCAGCTGGCAATAATCAAGCAGATGAGCAGGCAGGAATTATGCAGCACAGCTGGCAATTGTCAAGCAGATGACAGGCAGGAATCGTGCAGCTCAGCTGGCAATTGTCAAGCAGATGAGCAGACAGTAATCACGCAGCTCAGCAGGCCCTGATCACGTGACTGAGCATGCACTGTTCACGTGGCTGATCACACACTGATCACGTGACTGATCATGCACTGATCACGTGGCTATCATGCACTGATCACGTGGCTGATCATGCACTGATCACGTGATCATGCACTGATCACGTGGCTGATCATGCACTGATCACGTGACTGATCATGCACTGATCACGTGGCTATCATGCACTGATCACGTGGCTGATCATGCACTGATCACGTGGACTGATCATGCACTGATCACGTGCTATCATGCACTGATCACATGACTGATCATGCACTGATCACGTGGCTGATCATGCACTGATCACGTGACTGATCATGCACTGATCACGTGACTGATCATGCACTGATCACGTGGCTATCATGCACTGATCACGTGGCTGATCATGCACTGATCACGTGGCTATCATGCACTGATCACGTGACTGATCATGCACTGATCACGTGACTGATCATGCACTGATCACGTGGCTATCATGCACTGATCACGTGGCTGATCATGCACTGATCACGTGCCTGATCATGCACTGATCACGTGACTGATCATGCACTGATCACGTGACTGATCATGCACTGATCACGTGCTATCATGCACTGATCACGGCTGATCATGCAATGATCACGTAGCTATCATGCACTGTCACGTGACTGATCATGCACTGATCACGTGACTGATCATGCACTGATCACGTGGCTATCATGCACTGATCACGTGGCTGATCATGCACTGATCACGTGGTCATGCACTGATCACGTGACTGATCATGCACTGATCACGTGGCTATCATGCACTGATCACGTGACTGATCATGCACTGATCACGTGGCTGATCATGCACTGATCACGTGGCTGATCATGCACTGATCACGTGGCTGATCATGCACTGATACCGTGACTGAGCATGGACTGATCACATGACTATCATGTAGTGATCACGTGACTTAATGGCGCTGATCATGTGACTGATCATGCGCTGATCATGTTTGCTATCATACACTGATCATGTGCCTCTGGAGGCAATAAACAAAGAGCTGAGTAGGCACGAATCAAACAGTCAGCAGGCAATAATCATGGAACTCAGCTGTGAGGAATCATGCTGCTCAGCTGGCAATAATCAAGCAGCTGAGCAGGCAGGAATTACGCAGCACAGCTGGCAATTGTCAAGCAGATGACAGGCAGGAATCATGCAGCTCAGCTGGCAATTGTCAAGCAGATGAGCAGACAGTAATCACGCAGCTCAGCAGGCCCTGATCACGTGACTGAGCATGCACTGTTCACGTGGCTGATCATACACTGATCACGTGACTGATCATGCACTGATCACTTGGATATCATGCACTGATCACGTGGCTGATCATACACT
This sequence comes from Bos javanicus, assembly GCF_032452875.1. Lineage (NCBI taxonomy): Eukaryota > Metazoa > Chordata > Mammalia > Artiodactyla > Bovidae > Bos > Bos javanicus. The sequence goes on from NW_026894882.1 coordinate 27,619, forward strand.
GTTCACGTGTCTGACCATGCACTGATCACGTGGCTGATCATGCACTGATCACGTGACTGATCATGCACTGATCACGTGGCTGATCATGCACTGATCACGTGGCTGATCATGCACTGATCACGTGACTGATCATGCACTGATCACGTGACTGATCATGCACTGATCACGTGGCTTATCATGCACTGATCATGTGACTGATCATGCACTGATCATGTTTGGTGTCACACACTGATCATGTGCATCTGGAGGCAATGAACAAAGAGCTGAGTAGGCAGGAATCAGTCAGCAGGCTATAATCATGGAACTCAGCTCTGAGAAATCATGCTGCTCAGCTGGCAATAATCAAGTAGATGAGCAGGCAGGAATTATGCAGCACAGGGCAATTGTCATGAGATGACAGGCAGGAATCGTACAGCTCAGCTGGCAATTGTCAAGCAGATGAGCAGACAGTAATCACGCAGCTCAGCAGGCCCTGATCACGTGACTGATCATGCACTGATCACGTGGCTGATCACACACTGATCACGTGACTGATCATGCACTGATCACGTGGCTATCATGCACTGATCACGTGGCTGATCATGCACTGATCACGTGACTGATCATGCACTGATCACGTGGCTGATCATGCACTGATCACGTGACTGATCATGCACTGATCACGTGGCTATCATGCACTGATCACGTGGCTGATCATGCACTGATCACGGGACTGATCATGCACTGATCACGGCGCTATCATGCACTGACACATGACTGATCATGCACTGATCACGTGCTGATCATGCACTGATCACGTGACTGATCATGCACTGATCACGTGGCTGATCATGCACTGATCACGTGGCTATCATGCACTGATCACGTGGCTGATCATGCACTGATCACGTGACTGATCATGCACTGATCACGTGGCTATCATGCACTGATCACGTGGCTGATCATGCACTGATCACGTAGCTATCATGCACTGATCACGTGACTGATCATGCACTGATCACGTGATTGATCATGCACTGATCACGTGGCTGATCATGCACTGATCACGTGACTGATCATGCACTGATCACGTGACTGATCATGCACTGATCACGTGGCTATCATGCACTGATCACGTGGCTGATCATGCACTGATCACGGCTATCATGCACTGATCACGTGACTGATCATGCACTGATCACGTGGCTGATCATGCACTGATCACGTGACTGATCATGCACTGATCACGTGACTGATCATGCACTGATCACGTGGCTATCATGCACTGATCACGTGGCTGATCATGCACTGATCACGCAGCTATCATGCACTGATCACGTGACTGATCATGCACTGATCACGTGACTGATCATGCACTGATCACGTGGCTATCATGCACTGATCACGTGGCTGATCATGCACTGATCACGTGGCTGATCATGCACTGATCACGTGACTGATCATGCACTGATCACGTGACTGATCATGCACTGATCACGTGGCTATCATGCACTGATCACGTGGCTGATCATGCACTGATCACGTAGCTACCATGTACTGTCACGTGACTGATCATGCACTGATCACGTGACTGATCATGCACTGATCACGTGGCTATCATGCACTGATCACGTGGCTGATCATGCACTGATCACGTGACTGATCATGCACTGATCACGTGACTGATCATGCACTGATCACGTGGCTATCATGCACTGATCACGTGACTGATCATGCACTGATCACGTGGCTGATCATGCACTGATCACGTGGCTGATCATGCACTGATCACGTGGCTGATCATGCACTGATACCGTGACTGAGCATGGACTGATCACATGACTATCATGTAGTGATCACGTGACTTAATGGCGCTGATCATGTGACTGATCATGCACTGATCATGTTTGCTATCATACACTGATCATGTGCCTCTGGAGGCAATAAACAAAGAGCTGAGTAGGCACGAATCAAACAGTCAGCAGGCAATAATCATGGAACTCAGCTGTGAGGAATCATGCTGCTCAGCTGGCAATAATCAAGCAGCTGAGCAGGCAGGAATTACGCAGCACAGCTGGCAATTGTCAAGCAGATGACAGGCAGGAATCATGCAGCTCAGCTGGCAATTGTCAAGCAGATGAGCAGACAGTAATCACGCAGCTCAGCAGGCCCTGATCACGTGACTGAGCATGCACTGTTCACGTGGCTGATCATACACTGATCACGTGACTGATCATGCACTGATCACTTGGATATCATGCACTGATCACGTGGCTGATCATGCACTGATCACGTGTCTGATCATGCACTGATCACGTGGCTGATCATGCACTGATCACGTGACTGATCATGCACTGATCACGTGGCTGATCATGCACTGATCACGTGATCATGCACTGATCACGTGACTGATCATGCACTGATCACGTGACTGATCATGCACTGATCACGTGGCTTATCATGCACTGATCATGTGACTGATCATGCACTGATCATGTTTGGTATCATACACTGATCATGTGCATCTGGAGGCAATGAACAAAGAGCTGAGTAGGCAGGAATCAGTCAGCAGGCTATAATCATGGAACTCAGCTCTGAGAAATCATGCTGCTCAGCTGGCAATAATCAAGCAGATGAGCAGGCAGGAATTATGCAGCACAGGTGGCAATTGTCAAGCAGATGACAGGCAGGAATCGTGCAGCTCAGCTGGCAATTGTCAAGCAGATGAGCAGACAGTAATCACGCAGCTCAGCAGGCCCTGATCACGTGACTGAGCATGCACTGTTCACGTGGCTGATCACACTGATCACGTGACTGATCATGCACTGATCACGTGGCTATCATGCACTGATCACGTGGCTGATCATGCACTGATCACGTGGCTGTCATGCACTGATCACGTGGCTGATCATGCACTGATCACGTGACTGATCATGCACTGATCACGTGGCTATCATGCACTGATCACGTGGCTGATCATGCACTGATCACGTGGACTGATCATGCACTGATCACGGGCTATCATGCACTGACACATGACTGATCATGCACTGATCACGTGGCTGATCATGCACTGATCACGTGACTGATCATGCACTGATCACGTGGCTGATCATGCACTGATCACGTGGCTATCATGCACTGATCACGTGGCTGATCATGCACTGATCACGTGACTGATCATGCACTGATCACGTGGCTATCATGCACTGATCACGTGGCTGATCATGCACTGATCACGTGCTATCATGCACTGATCACGTGACTGATCATGCACTGATCACGTGACTGATCATGCACTGATCACGTGGCTGATCATGCACTGATCACGTGACTGATCATGCACTGATCACGTGACTGATCATGCACTGATCACGTGGCTATCATGCACTGATCACGTGGCTGATCATGCACTGATCACGCAGCTATCATGCACTGATCACGTGACTGATCATGCACTGATCACGTGGCTGATCATGCACTGATCACGTGACTGATCATGCACTGATCACGTGACTGATCATGCACTGATCACGTGGCTATCATGCACTGATCACGTGGCTGATCATGCACTGATCACGAGCTATCATGCACTGATCACGTGACTGATCATGCACTGATCACGTGACTGATCATGCACTGATCACGTGGCTATCATGCACTGATCACGTGGCTGATCATGCACTGATCACGTGACTGATCATGCACTGATCACATGACTGATCATGCACTGATCACGTGACTGATCATGCACTGATCACGTGGCTATCATGCACTGATCACGTGGCTGATCATGCACTGATCACGTAGCTATTGCACTGATCACGTGACTGATCATGCACTGATCACGTGACTGATCATGCACTGATCACGTGGCTATCATGCACTGATCACGTGGCTGATCATGCACTGATCACGTGACTGATCATGCACTGATCACGTGACTGATCATGCACTGATCACGTAGCAATCATGCACTGATCACGTGGCTGATCATGCACTGATCACGTGGCTGATCATGCACTGATCACGTGGCATGATCATGCACTGATCACGTGGCTGATCATGCACTGATACCGTGACTGAGCATGGACTGATCACATGACTATCATGTAGTGATCACGTGACTTAATGGCGCTGATCATGTGACTGATCATGCGCTGATCATGTTTGCTATCATACACTGATCATGTGCCTCTGGAGGCAATAAACAAAGAGCTGAGTAGGCACGAATCAAACAGTCAGCAGGCAATAATCATGGAACTCAGCTGTGAGGAATCATGCTGCTCAGCTGGCAATAATCAAGCAGCTGAGCAGGCAGGAATTACGCAGCACAGCTGGCAATTGTCAAGCAGATGACAGGCAGGAATCATGCAGCTCAGCTGGCAATTGTCAAGCAGATGAGCAGACAGTAATCACGCAGCTCAGCAGGCCCTGATCACGTGACTGAGCATGCACTGTTCACGTGGCTGATCATACACTGATCACGTGACTGATCATGCACTGATCACGTGGATATCATGCACTGATCACGTGGCTGATCATACACTGTTCACGTGTCTGATCATGCACTGATCACGTGGCTGATCATGCACTGATCACGTGACTGATCATGCACTGATCACGTGGCTGATCATGCACTGATCACGTGGCTGATCATGCACTGATCACGTGACTGATCATGCACTGATCACGTGATTGATCATGCACTGATCACGTGGATCATGCACTGATCATGTGACTGATCATGTGCTGATCATGTTTGGTATCACACTGATCATGTGCATCTGGAGGCAATGAACAAAGAGCTGATTGCAGTCAGCAGGCTATAATCATGGAACTCAGCTCTGAGAAATCATGCTGCTCAGCTGGCAATGATCAAGTAGATGAGCAGGCAGGAATTATGCAGCACAGGTGGCAATTGTCAAGCAGATGACAGGCAGGAATCGTACAGCTCAGCTGGCAATTGTCAAGCAGATGAGCAGACAGTAATCACGCAGCTCAGCAGCCCTGATCACGTGACTGATCATGCACTGATCACGTGGCTGATCACACTGATCACGTGACTGATCATGCACTGATCATGGCTATCATGCACTGATCACGTGATTGCATGATCATCACGTGGCTGTCATGCACTGATCACGTGGCTGATCATGCACTGATCACGTGACTGATCATGCACTGATCACGTGGCTATCATGCACTGATCACGTGGCTGATCATGCACTGATCACGTGACTGATCATGCACTGATCACGGGCTATCATGCACTGATACATGACTGATCATGCACTGATCACGTGGCTGATCATGCACTGATCACGTGACTGATCATGCACTGATCACGTGGCTGATCATGCACTGATCACGTGGCTATCATGCACTGATCACGTGGCTGATCATGCACTGATCACGTGACTGATCATGCACTGATCACGTGGCTATCATGCACTGATCACGTGGCTGATCATGCACTGATCACGTGGCTATCATGCACTGATCACGTGACTGATCATGCACTGATCACGTGACTGATCATGCACTGATCATGTGGCTGATCATGCACTGATCACGTGACTGATCATGCACTGATCACGTGACTGATCATGCACTGATCACGTGGCTATCATGCACTGATCACGTGGCTGATCATGCACTGATCACCAGCTACATGCACTGATCACGTGACTGATCATGCACTGACGTGGCTGATCATGCACTGATCACGTGACTGATCATGCACTGATCACGTGACTGATCATGCACTGATCACGTGGCTATCATGCACTGATCACGTGGCTGATCATGCACTGATCACGTGGCTATCATGCACTGATCACGTGACTGATCATGCACTGATCACGTGACTGATCATGCACTGATCACGTGGCTATCATGCACTGATCACGTGGCTGATCATGCACTGATCACGTGGCTGATCATGCACTGATCACGTGACTGATCATGCACTGATCACGTGACTGATCATGCACTGATCACGTGGCTATCATGCACTATCACGTGGCTGATCATGCAATGATCACGTAGCTACCATGCACTGTCACGTGACTGATCATGCACTGATCACGTGACTGATCATGCACTGATCACGTGGCTATCATGCACTGATCACGTGGCTGATCATGCACTGATCACGTGCTGATCATGCACTGATCACGTGACTGATCATGCACTGATCACGACTATCATGCACTGATCACGTGGCTGATCATGCACTGATCACGTGGCTGATCATGCACTGATCACGTGGCTATCATGCACTGATCACGTGGCTGATCATGCACTGATACCGTGACTGAGCATGGACTGATCACATGACTATCATGTAGTGATCACGTGACTTAATGGCGCTGATCATGTGACTGATCATGCGCTGATCATGTTTGCTATCATACACTGATCATGTGCCTCTGGAGGCAATAAACAAAGAGCTGAGTAGGCATGAATCAAACAGTCAGCAGGCAATAATCATGGAACTCAGCTGTGAGGAATCATGCTGCTCAGCTGGCAATAATCAAGCAGCTGAGCAGGCAGGAATTACGCAGCACAGCTGGCAATTGTCAAGCAGATGACAGGCAGGAATCATGCAGCTCAGCTGGCAATTGTCAAGCAGATGAGCAGACAGTAATCACGCAGCTCAGCAGGCCCTGATCACGTGACTGAGCATGCACTGTTCACGTGGCTGATCATACACTGATCACGTGATTGATCATGCACTGATCACTTGGATATCATGCACTGATCACGTGGCTGATCATACACTGTTCACGTGTCTGACCATGCACTGATCACGTGGCTGATCATGCACTGATCACGTGACTGATCATGCACTGATCACGTGGCTGATCATGCACTGATCACGTGGCTATCATGCACTGATCACGTGACTGATCATGCACTGATCACGTGACTGATCATGCACTGATCACGTGGCTTATCATGCACTGATCATGTGACTGATCATGTGCTGATCATGTTTGGTATCATACACTGATCATGTGCATCTGGAGGCAATGAACAAAGAGCTGAGTAGGCATGGAATCAGTCAGCAGGCTATAATCATGGAACTCAGCTGAGAAATCATGCTGCTCAGCTGGCAATAATCAAGCAGCTGAGCAGGCAGGAATTATGCAGCACAGGTGGCAATTGTCAAGCAGATGACAGGCAGGAATCGCAGCTCAGCTGGCAATTGTCAAGCAGATGAGCAGACAGTAATCACGCAGCTCAGCAGGCCCTGATCACGTGACTGAGCATGCACTGTTCACGTGGCTGATCATACACTGATCACGTGACTGATCATGCACTGATCACGTGGCTATCATGCACTGATCACGTGATGATCATGCACTGATCACGTGGCTGCATGCACTGATCACGTGGCTGATCATGCACTGATCATGTGACTGATCATGCACTGATCACGTGGCTATCATGCACTGATCACGTGGCTGATCATGCACTGATCACGGGACTGATCATGCACTGATCACTGATCATGCACTGACACATGACTCACATGCACTGATCACGTGGCTGATCATGCACTGATCACGTGACTGATCATGCACTGATCACGTGGCTATCATGCACTGATCACGTGGCTATCATGCACTGATCACGTGGCTGATCATGCACTGATCACGTGACTGATCATGCACTGATCACGTGGCTATCATGCACTGATCACGTGGCTGATCATGCACTGATCACGAGCTATCATGCACTGATCACGTGACTGATCATGCACTGATCACGACTGATCATGCACTGATCATGGCTGATCATGCACTGATCACGTGACTGATCATGCACTGATCACGTGACTGATCATGCACTGATCACGTGGCTATCATGCACTGATCACGTGGCTGATCATGCAATGATCACGCAGCTATCATGCACTGATCACGTGACTGATCATGCACTGATCATGGCTGATCATGCACTGATCACGTGACTGATCATGCACTGATCACGTGGCTATCATGCACTGATCACGTGGCTGATCATACTGATCACGTAGCTATCATGCACTGATCACGTGACTGATCATGCACTGATCACGTGACTGATCATGCACTGATCACGTGATCATGCACTGATCACGTGGCTGATCATGCACTGATCACGTGGCTGATCATGCACTGATCACGTGACTGATCATGCACTGATCACGTGACTGATCATGCACTGATCACGTGGCTATCATGCACTATCACGTGGCTGATCATGCAATGATCACGTAGCTACCATGTACTGGTCACGTGACTGATCATGCACTGATCACGTGACTGATCATGCACTGATCACGTGGCTATCATGCACTGATCACGTGGCTGATCATGCACTGATCACGTGACTGATCATGCACTGATCACGTGACTGATCATGCACTGATCACGTGGCTATCATGCACTGATCACGTGGCTGATCATGCACTGATCACGTGGCTGATCATGCACTGATCACGTGGATCATGCACTGATCACGTGGCTGATCATGCACTGATACCGTGACTGAGCATGGACTGATCACATGACTATCATGCACTGATCACGTGACTTAATGGCGCTGATCATGTGACTGATCATGCTGATCATGTTTGCTATCATACACTGATCATGTGCCTCTGGAGGCAATAAACAAAGAGCTGAGTAGGCATGAATCAAACAGTCAGCAGGCAATAATCATGGAACTCAGCTGTGAGGAATCATGCTGCTCAGCTGGCAATAATCAAGCAGCTGAGCAGGCAGGAATTACACACAGCTGGCAATTGTCAAGCAGATGACAGGCAGGAATGCAGCTCAGCTGGCAATTGTCAAGCAGATGAGCAGACAGTAATCACGCAGCTCAGCAGGCCCTGATCACGTGACTGAGCATGCACTGTTCACGTGGCTGATCATACACTGATCACGTGACTGATCATGCACTGATCACGTGGCTATCATGCACTGATCACGTGGCTGATCATGCACTGATCACGTGTCTGATCATGCACTGATCACGTGGCTGATCATGCACTGATCACGTGACTGATCATGCACTGATCACGTGGCTGATCATGCACTGATCACGTGGCTGATCATGCACTGATCACGTGACTGATCATGCACTGATCACGTGATTGATCATGCACTGATCACGTGGCTTATCATGCACTGATCATGTGACTGATCATGCACTGATCATGTTTGCTATCATACACTGATCATGTGCATCTGGAGGCAATGAACAAAGAGCTGAGTAGGCACGAATCAGTCAGCAGGCAATAATCATGGAACTCAGCTCTGAGGAATCATGCTGCTCAGCTGGCAATAATCAAGCAGCTGAGCAGGCAGGAATTATGCAGCACAGGTGGCAATTGTCAAGGAGATGACAGGCAGGAATCGTGCAGCTCAGCTGGCAATTGTCAAGCAGATGAGCAGACAGTAATCACGCAGCTCAGCAGGCCCTGATCACGTGACTGAGCATGCACTGTTCACGTGGCTGATCATACACTGATCACGTGACTGATCATGCACTGATCACGTGGCTATCATGCACTGATCACGTGGCTGATCATGCACTGATCACGTGGCTGTCATGCACTGATCACGTGGCTGATCATGCACTGATCACGTGACTGATCATGCACTGATCACGTGGCTATCATGCACTGATCACGTGGCTGATCATGCACTGATCACGGACTGATCATGCACTGATCACGTGGCACATCATGCACTGACACATGACTGATCATGCACTGATCACGTGGCTGATCATGCACTGATCACGTGACTATCATGCACTGATCACGTGGCTATCATGCACTGATCACGTGGATATCATGCACTGATCACGTGGCTGATCATGCACTGATCACGTGACTGATCATGCACTGATCACGTGGCTATCATGCACTGATCACGTGGCTGATCATGCACTGATCACGTAGCTATCATGCACTGATCACGTGACTGATCATGCACTGATCACGTGGCTGATCATGCACTGATCACGTGGCTGATCATGCACTGATCACGTGACTGATCATGCACTGATCACGTGACTGATCATGCACTGATCACGTGGCTATCATGCACTGATCACGTGGCTGATCATGCACTGATCACCAGCTATCATGCACTGATCACGTGACTGATCATGCACTGATCACGTGGCTGATCATGCACTGATCACGTGACTGATCATGCACTGATCACGTGACTGATCATGCACTGATCACGTGGCTATCATGCACTGATCACGTGGCTGATCATGCACTGATCACGTGGCTATCATGCACTGATCACGTGACTGATCATGCACTGATCACGTGACTGATCATGCACTGATCACGTGGCTATCATGCACTGATCACGTGGCTGATCATGCACTGATGCGTGACTGATCATGCACTGATCACATGACTGATCATGCACTGATCACGTGACTGATCATGCACTGATCACGTGGCTATCATGCACTACTCACGTGGCTGATCATGCAATGATCACGTAGCTACCATGTACTGGTCACGTGACTGATCATGCACTGATCAGGTGACTGATCATGCACTGATCACGTGGCTATCATGCACTGATCATGCTGATCATGCACTGATCACGTGCCTGATCATGCACTGATCACGTGACTGATCATGCACTGATCACGTGCTGATCATGCACTGATCACGTGGCTGATCATGCACTGATCACGTGGCTGATCATGCACTGATCACGTGGCTGATCATGCACTGATCACGTGGCTGATCATGCACTGATACCGTGACTGAGCATGGACTGATCACATGACTATCATGTAGTGATCACGTGACTTAATGGCGCTGATCATGTGACTGATCATGCTGATCATGTTTGCTATCATACACTGATCATGTGCCTCTGGAGGCAATAAACAAAGAGCTGAGTAGGCACGAATCAAACAGTCAGCAGGCAATAATCATGGAACTCAGCTGTGAGGAATCATGCTGCTCAGCTGGCAATAATCAAGCAGCTGAGCAGGCAGGAATTACGCAGCACAGCTGGCAATTGTCAAGCAGATGACAGGCAGGAATCATGCAGCTCAGCTGGCAATTGTCAAGCAGATGAGCAGACAGTAATCACGCAGCTCAGCAGGCCCTGATCACGTGACTGAGCATGCACTGTTCACGTGGCTGATCATACACTGATCACGTGACTGATCATGCACTGATCACGTGATATCATGCACTGATCACGTGGCTGATCATGCACTGTTCACGTGTCTGATCATGCACTGATCACGTGGCTGATCATGCACTGATCACGTGACTGATCATGCACTGATCACGTGGCTGATCATGCACTGATCACGTGGCTGATCATGCACTGATCACGTGGCTGATCATGCACTGATCACGTGACTGATCATGCACTGATCACGTGGCTATCATGCACTGATCACGATCATGGCTGATCATGTTGACTATGTCATGTGTCACACACACTGATCAGCGTAAATCATGAGCATACCATCAGCGCTGAATCATGCACTATCATGGAATGATGACAGGCACTGATCACGTGGCTGATCATGCACTGATCACGTGACTGATCATGCACTGATCACGATCACGTGATCATGCACTGATCACGTGGCATCATGCACTGATCATGGACATCATGCACTGATCACGTGACTATCATGCACTGATCACGTGGCTGATCATGCACTGATCACGTGGCTGATCATGCACTGATCACGTGGCTATCATGCACTGATCACGTGATCATGATCATGCACTGATCACGTGACTGATCATGCACTGATCACGTGGCTGATCATGCACTGATCACGTGGCTATCATGCACTGATCACGTGGCTGATCACACACGATCACGTGACTGATCATGCACTGATCACGTGGCTATCATGCACTGATCACGTGGCTGATCATGCACTGATCACGTAGCTATCATGCACTGATCACGTGACTGATCATGCACTGATCACGTGACTGATCATGCACTGATCACGTGGCTGATCATGCACTGATCACGTGACTGATCATGCACTGATCACGTGGCTATCATGCACTGATCACGTGGCTGATCATGCACTGATCACGTGGCTATCATGCACTGATCACGTGACTGATCATGCACTGATCACGTGGCTGATCATGCACTGATCACGTGACTGATCATGCACTGATCACGTGGCTATCATGCACTGATCACTGGCATCATGCACTGATCACGTAGCTATCATGCACTGATCACGTGACTGATCATGCACTGATCACGTGACTGATCATGCACTGATCACGTGGCTATCATGCACTGATCACGTGGCTGATCATGCACTGATCACGTGGCTGATCATGCACTGATCACGTGACTGATCATGCACTGATCACGTGACTGATCATGCACTGATCACGTGGCTATCATGCACTGATCACGTGGCTGATCATGCACTGATCATGTAGCTACCATGTACTGGTCACGTGACTGATCATACACTGATCACGTGACTGATCATGCACTGATCACGTGGCTATCATGCACTGATCACGTGGCTGATCATGCACTGATCACGTGCCTGATCATGCACTGATCACGTGACTGATCATGCACTGATCACGTGGCAATCATGCACTGATCATTGCTGATCATGCACTGATCACGTGGCTGATCATGCACTGATCACGTGACATCATGCACTGATCACGTGGCTGATCATGCACTGATACCGTGACTGAGCATGGACTGATCACATGACTATCATGTAGTGATCACGTGACTTAATGGCGCTGATCATGTGACTGATCATGCGCTGATCATGTTTGCTATCATACACTGATCATGTGCCTCTGGAGGCAATAAACAAAGAGCTGAGTAGGCACGAATCAAACAGTCAGCAGGCAATAATCATGGAACTCAGCAGGAATCATGCTGCTCAGCTGGCAATAATCAAGCAGCTGAGCAGGCAGGAATTACGCAGCACAGCTGGCAATTGTCAAGCAGATGACAGGCAGGAATCATGCAGCTCAGCTGGCAATTGTCAAGCAGATGAGCAGACAGTAATCACGCAGCTCAGCAGGCCCTGATCACGTGACTGAGCATGCACTGTTCACGTGGCTGATCATACACTGATCACGTGACTGATCATGCACTGATCACGTGGATATCATGCACTGATCACGTGGCTGATCATACACTGTTCACGTGTCTGACCATGCACTGATCACGTGGCTGATCATGCACTGATCACGTGACTGATCATGCACTGATCACGTGGCTGATCATGCACTGATCACGTGGCTGACCATGCACTGATCACGTGACTGATCATGCACTGATCACGTGACTGATCATGCACTGATCACGTGGCTTATCATGCACTGATCATGTGACTGATCATGCACTGATCATGTTTGCTGTCACACACTGATCATGTGCTCTGGAGGCAATGAACAAAGAGCTGAGTAGGCAGGAATCTGGCGAGGAATGATCATGGCAGGAATCGTGCTGCTCAGCTGGCAATTGCATCAAGCAGATGATCAGACAGTAATCACGCAGCTCATCATGCACTGATCACGTGACTGATCATGCACTGATCACGTGGCTGATCATGCACTGATCACGTGACTGATCATGCACTGATCACGTGGCTCTCATGCACTGATCACGTGGCTGATCATGCACTGATCACGAACTGATCATGCACTGATCACGTGGCTATCATGCACTGATCACGTGACTGATCATGCACTGATCACGTGGCTATCATGCACTGATCACGTGGCTGATCATGCACTGATCACGGACTGATCATGCACTGATCACGGGCTATCATGCACTGATCACATGACTGATCATGCACTGATCACGTGGCTGATCATGCACTGATCACGTGACTATCATGCACTGATCACGTGGCTGATCATGCACTGATCACGTGGCTGATCATGCACTGATCACGTGGCTGATCATGCACTGATCACGTGACTGATCATGCACTGATCACGGGCTGACTGATCATGCACTGATCACGTGGCTATCATGCACTGATCACGTGACTGATCATGCACTGATCACGTGACTGATCATGCACTGATCACGTGGCTGATCATGCACTGATCACGTGACTGATCATGCACTGATCACGTGACTGATCATGCACTGATCACGTGGCTATCATGCACTGATCACGTGGCTGATCATGCACTGATCACGTGGCTGCATGCACTGATCACGTGACTGATCATGCACTGATCACGTGGCTGATCATGCACTGATCACGTGACTGATCATGCACTGATCACGTGGCTATCATGCACTGATCACGTGGCTGATCATGCACTGATCACGTGGCTACCATGCACTGATCACGTCATGCTGATCATGCACTGATCACGTGACTGATCATGCACTGATCACGTGGCTATCATGCACTGATCACGTGGCTGATCATGCACTGATCACGTGGCTGTCATGCACTGATCACGTGACTGATCATGCACTGATCACGTGACTGATCATGCACTGATCACGTGGCTATCATGCACTACTCACGTGGCTGATCATGCACTGATCACGTAGCTACCATGCACTGGTCACGTGACTGATCATGCACTGATCACGTGACTGATCATGCACTGATCACGTGGCTATCATGCACTGATCACGTGGCTGATCATGCACTGATCACGTGCTGATCATGCACTGATCACGTGACTGATCATGCACTGATCACGTGGCAATCATGCACTGATCACGTGGCTGATCATGCACTGATCACGTGGCTGATCATGCACTGATCACGTGGCTATCATGCACTGATCACGTGGCTGATCATGCACTGATACCGACTGATCATGACTGATCACATGACTATCATGCACTGATCACGTGACTTAATGGCGCTGATCATGTGACTGATCATGCGCTGATCATGTTTGCTATCATACACTGATCATGTGCCTCTGGAGGCAATAAACAAAGAGCTGAGTAGGCATGAATCAAACAGTCAGCAGGCAATAATCATGGAACTCAGCTGTGAGGAATCATGCTGCTCAGCTGGCAATAATCAAGCAGCTGAGCAGGAAGGAATTACACAGCACAGCTGGCAATTGTCAAACAGATGACAGGCAGGAATCACACAGCTCAGCTGGCAAATGTCAAGCAGATGACAGGCAGGAATCATGCAGCTCAGATGGCAATTGCAGATGAGCATGACAGGATCACGTGGCTGATCATGCACTGATCACGTGACTGATCATGCACTGATCACGTGGCTGATCATGCACTGATCACGTGACTGATCATGCACTGATCACGTGGCTATCATGCACTGATCACGTGGCTGATCATGCACTGATCACGTGCTGATCATGCACTGATCACGTGGCTGATCATGCACTGATCACGTGACTGATCATGCACTGATCACGTGGCTGATCATGCACTGATCACGTGGCTGATCATGCACTGATCACGTGACTGATCATGCACTGATCACGTGACTGATCATGCACTGATCACGTGGCTTATCATGCACTGATCATGTGACTGATCATGCGCTGATCATGTTTGGTGTCATACACTGATCATGTGCCTCTGGAGGCAATGAACAAAGAGCTGAGTAGGCACGAATCAGTCAGCAGGCTATAATCATGGAACTCAGCTCTGAGGAATCATGCTGCTCAGCTGGCAATAATCAAGCAGCTGAGCAGGCAGGAATTATGCAGCACAGCTGGCAATTGTCAAGCAGATGACAGGCAGGAATCGTGCAGCTCAGCTGGCAATTGTCAAGCAGATGAGCAGACAGTAATCACGCAGCTCAGCAGGCCCTGATCACGTGACTGAGCATGCACTGTTCACGTGGCTGATCACACACTGATCACGTGACTGATCATGCACTGATCACGTGGCTATCATGCACTGATCACGTGGATTCATGCACTGATCACGAATTCATGCACTGATCACGTGGCTGATCATGCACTGATCACGTGACTGATCATGCACTGATCACGTGGCTATCATGCACTGATCACGTGGCTGATCATGCACTGATCACGGGACTGATCATGCACTGATCACGGGCTATCATGCACTGATCACATGACTGATCATGCACTGATCACGTGGCTGATCATGCACTGATCACGTGACTGATCATGCACTGATCACGTGGCTATCATGCACTGATCACGTGGATGATCATGCACTGATCACGTGGCTGATCATGCACTGATCACGTGACTGATCATGCACTGATCACGTGGCTATCATGCACTGATCACGTGGCTGATCATGCACTGATCACGTAGCTATCATGCACTGATCACGTGACTGATCATGCACTGATCACGTACTGATCATGCACTGATCACGTGGCTGATCATGCACTGATCACGTGACTGATCATGCACTGATCACGTGACTGATCATGCACTGATCACGTGGCTATCATGCACTGATCACGTGGCTGATCATGCACTGATCACGCAGCTATCATGCACTGATCACGTGACTGATCATGCACTGATCACGTGGCTGATCATGCACTGATCACGTGACTGATCATGCACTGATCACGTGGCTATCATGCACTGATCACGTGGCTGATCATGCACTGATCACGCAGCTATCATGCACTGATCACGTGACTGATCATGCACTGATCACGTGACTGATCATGCACTGATCACGTGGCTGATCATGCACTGATCACGTGGCTGATCATACACTGATCACGTGACTGATCATGCACTGATCACGTGACTGATCATGCACTGATCACGTGACTGATCATGCACTGATCACGTGGCTATCATGCACTGATCACGTGGCTGATCATGCACTGATCATGGCACATGTGTCACGTGACTGATCATACACTGATCAGGTGACTGATCATGCACTGATCACGTGGCTATCATGCACTGATCACGTGGCTGATCATGCACTGATCACGTGCCTGATCATGCACTGATCACGTGACTGATCATGCACTGATCACGTGGCAATCATGCACTGATCACGTGGCTGATCATGCACTGATCACGTGGCTGATCATGCACTGATCACGTGGCTATCATGCACTGATCACGTGGCTGATCATGCACTGATACCGTGACTGAGCATGGACTGATCACATGACTATCATGTAGTGATCACGTGACTTAATGGCGCTGATCATGTGACTGATCATGCGCTGATCATGTTTGCTATCATACACTGATCATGTGCCTCTGGAGGCAATAAACAAAGAGCTGAGTAGGCATGAATCAAACAGTCAGCAGGCATAATCATGGAACTCAGCTGTGAGGAATCATGCTGCTCAGCTGGCAATAATCAAGCAGCTGAGCAGGCAGGAATTACGCAGCACAGCTGGCAATTGTCAAGCAGATGACAGGCAGGAATCATGCAGCTCAGCTGGCAATTGTCAAGCAGATGAGCAGACAGTAATCACGCAGCTCAGCAGGCCCTGATCACGTGACTGAGCATGCACTGTTCACGTGGCTGATCATACACTGATCACGTGACTGATCATGCACTGATCACGTGGATATCATGCACTGATCACGTGGCTGATCATACACTGTTCACGTGTCTGATCATGCACTGATCACGTGGCTGATCATGCACTGATCACGTGACTGATCATGCACTGATCACGTGGCTGATCATGCACTGATCACGTGATCATGCACTGATCACGTGACTGATCATGCACTGATCACGTGACTGATCATGCACTGATCACGTGGCTTATCATGCACTGATCATGTGACTGATCATGTGCTGATCATGTTTGTCATACACTGATCATGTGCATCTGGAGGCAATGAACAAAGAGCTGAGTAGGCAGGAATCAGTCAGCAGGCTATAATCATGGAACTCAGCTCTGAGAATCATGCTGCTCAGCTGGCAATAATCAAGCAGCTGAGCAGGCAGGAATTATGCAGCACAGGTGGCAATTGTCAAGCAGATGACAGGCAGGAATCGTGCAGCTCAGCTGGCACTGTCAAGCAGATGAGCAGACAGTAATCACGCAGCTCAGCAGGCCCTGATCACGTGACTGAGCATGCACTGATCACGTGGCTGATCACACACTGATCACGTGACTGATCATGCACTGATCACGTGGCTATCATGCACTGATCACGTGACTGATCATGCACTGATCACGAATTGATCATGCACTGATCACGTGGCTATCATGCACTGATCACGTGACTGATCATGCACTGATCACGTGGCTATCATGCACTGATCACGTGGCTGATCATGCACTGATCACGTGACTGATCATGCACTGATCACGTCTGCCATCATGCATGACACATGACTCATGCACTGATCACGTGGATGATCATGCACTGATCACGTGACTGATCATGCACTGATCACGTGGCTGATCATGCACTGATCACGTGGATATCATGCACTGATCACGTGGCTGATCATGCACTGATCACGTGACTGATCATGCACTGATCACGTGGCTATCATGCACTGATCACGTGGCTGATCATGCACTGATCACGTAGCTACCATGCACTGATCACGTGACTGATCATGCACTGATCACGTGACTGATCATGCACTGATCACGTGGCTGATCATGCACTGATCACGTGGCTGATCATGCACTGATCACGTGACTGATCATGCACTGATCACGTGGCTATCATGCACTGATCACGTGGCTGATCATGCACTGATCACGCAGCTATCATGCACTGATCACGTGATCTGATCATGCACTGATCATGGCTGATCATGCACTGATCACGTGACTGATCATGCACTGATCACGTGACTGATCATGCACTGATCACGTGGCTATCATGCACTGATCACGTGGCTGATCATGCACTGATCACGTAGCTATCATGCACTGATCACGTGACTGATCATGCACTGATCACGTGACTGATCATGCACTGATCACGTGGCTATCATGCACTGATCACGTGGCTGATCATGCACTGATCACGTGCCTGATCATGCACTGATCACGTGACTGATCATGCACTGATCACGTGACTGATCATGCACTGATCACGTGGCTATCATGCACTACTCACGTGGCTGATCATGCAATGATCATGTAGCTACCATGTACTGGTCACGTGACTGATCATGCACTGATCACGTGACTGATCATGCACTGATCACGTGGCTATCATGCACTGATCACGTGGCTGATCATGCACTGATCACGTGACTGATCATGCACTGATCACGTGACTGATCATGCACTGATCACGTGGCTATCATGCACTGATCACGTGGCTGATCATGCACTGATCACGTGGCTGATCATGCACTGATCACGTGGCTATCATGCACTGATCACGTGGCTGATCATGCACTGATACCGTGACTGAGCATGGACTGATCACATGACTATCATGCAGTGATCACGTGACTTAATGGCGCTGATCATGTGACTGATCATGCACTGATCATGTTTGCTATCATACACTGATCATGTGCCTCTGGAGGCAATAAACAAAGAGCTGAGTAGGCATGAATCAAACAGTCAGCAGGCAATAATCATGGAACTCAGCTGTGAGGAATCATGCTGCTCAGCTGGCA
Organism: Bos javanicus; assembly: GCF_032452875.1. NCBI lineage: Eukaryota > Metazoa > Chordata > Mammalia > Artiodactyla > Bovidae > Bos > Bos javanicus. The sequence continues at coordinate 47,205 of NW_026894882.1, forward strand.
ATAATCAAGCAGCTGAGCAGGCAGGAATTACACAGCACAGCTGGCAATTGTCAAGCAGATGACAGGCAGGAATCATGCAGCTCAGCTGGCAATTGTCAAGCAGATGAGCAGACAGTAATCACGCAGCTCAGCAGGCCCTGATCACGTGACTGAGCATGCACTGTTCACGTGGCTGATCATACACTGATCACGTGACTGATCATGCACTGATCACTTGGATATCATGCACTGATCACGTGGCTGATCATACACTGTTCACGTGTCTGACCATGCACTGATCACGTGGCTGATCATGCACTGATCACGTGACTGATCATGCACTGATCACGTGGCTGATCATGCACTGATCACGTGGCTGATCATGCACTGATCACGTGACTGATCATGCACTGATCACGTGACTGATCATGCACTGATCACGTGGCTTATCATGCACTGATCATGTGACTGATCATGTGCTGATCATGTTTGGTGTCACACACTGATCATGTGCATCTGGAGGCAATGAACAAAGAGCTGAGTAGGCAGTGAATCAGTCAGCAGGCTATAATCATGGAACTCAGCTCTGAGAAATCATGCTGCTCAGCTGGCAATAATCAAGCAGCTGAGCAGGCAGGAATTATGCAGCACAGGTGGCAATTGTCAAGGAGATGACAGGCAGGAATCGTGCATAGCTCAGCTGGCACTGTCAAGCAGATGAGCAGACAGTGATCACGCAGCTCAGCAGGCCTGATCACGTGACTGAGCATGCACTGATCACGTGGCTGATCATACACTGATCACGTGACTGATCATGCACTGATCACGTGGCTATCATGCACTGATCACGTGGCATGCACTGATCACGTGGCTATCATGCACTGATCACGTGACTGATCATGCACTGATCACGTGGCTATCATGCACTGATCACGTGGCTGATCATGCACTGATCACGGGCTGATCATGCACTGATCACGTGCTGATCATGCACTGATCACATGACTGACATGCACTGATCACGTGGCTGATCATGCACTGATCACGTGACTGATCATGCACTGATCACGTGGCTATCATGCACTGATCACGTGATATCATGCACTGATCACGTGGCTGATCATACACGATCACGTGACTGATCATGCACTGATCACGTGGCTATCATGCACTGATCACATGGCTGATCATGCACTGATCACGAGCTATCATGCACTGATCACGTGACTGATCATGCACTGATCACGCTGATCATGCACTGATCACGTGGCTGATCATGCACTGATCACGTGGCTGATCATGCACTGATCACGTGACTGATCATGCACTGATCACGTGGCTATCATGCACTGATCACGTGGCTGATCATGCAATGATCACGCAGCTATCATGCACTGATCACGTGACTGATCATGCACTGATCACGTGGCTGATCATGCACTGATCACGTGACTGATCATGCACTGATCACGTGACTGATCATGCACTGATCACGTGGCTACATGCACTGATCACGTGGCTGATCATGCACTGATCACGCAGCTACATGCACTGATCACGTGACTGATCATGCACTGATCACGTGACTGATCATGCACTGATCACGTGGCTATCATGCACTGATCACGTGGCTGATCATGCACTGATCACGTGACTGATCATGCACTGATCACGTGACTGATCATGCACTGATCACGTGACTGATCATGCACTGATCACGTGGCTATCATGCACTGATCACGTGGCTGATCATGCACTGATCACGTAGCTACCATGTATCACGTGACTGATCATGCACTGATCACGTGACTGATCATGCACTGATCACGTGGCTATCATGCACTGATCACGTGGCTGATCATGCACTGATCACGTGCCTGATCATGCACTGATCACGTGACTGATCATGCACTGATCACGTGGCTATCATGCACTGATCACGTGGCTGATCATGCACTGATCACGTGGCTGATCATGCACTGATCACGTGGCTATCATGCACTGATCACGTGGCTGATCATGCACTGATACGTGACTGAGCATGGACTGATCACATGACTATCATGTAGTGATCACGTGACTTAATGGGCTGATCATGTGACTGATCATGCACTGATCATGTTTGCTATCATACACTGATCATGTGCCTCTGGAGGCAATAAACAAAGAGCTGAGTAGGCATGAATCAAACAGTCAGCAGGCAATAATCATGGAACTCAGCTGTGAGGAATCATGCTGCTCAGCTGGCAATAATCAAGCAGCTGAGCAGGCAGGAATTACACAGCACAGCTGGCAATTGTCAAGCAGATGACAGGCAGGAATCATGCAGCTCAGCTGGCAATTGTCAAGCAGATGAGCAGACAGTAATCACGCAGCTCAGCAGGCCCTGATCACGTGACTGAGCATGCACTGTTCACGTGGCTGATCATACACTGATCACGTGACTGATCATGCACTGATCACGTGGAATCATGCACTGATCACGTGGCTGATCATGCACTGTTCACGTGTCTGATCATGCACTGATCACGTGGCTGATCATGCACTGATCACGTGACTGATCATGCACTGATCACGTGGCTGATCATGCACTGATCACGTGGCTGATCATGCACTGATCACGTGACTGATCATGCACTGATCACGTGACTGATCATGCACTGATCACGTGGCTTATCATGCACTGATCATGTGACTGATCATGCGCTGATCATGTTTGCTATCATACACTGATCATGTGCATCTGGAGGCAATGAACAAAGAGCTGAGTAGGCAGGAATCAGTCAGCAGGCAATAATCATGGAACTCAGCTGTGAGAAATCATGCTGCTCAGCTGGCAATAATCAAGCAGATGAGCAGGCAGGAATTATGCAGCACAGCTGGCAATTGTCAAGCAGATGACAGGCAGGAATCGTGCAGCTCAGCTGGCAATTGTCAAGCAGATGAGCAGACAGTAATCACGCATCGCACCCTGATCACGTGACTGAGCATGCACTGTTCACGTGGCTGATCATACACTGATCATGAATGATCATGCACTGATCACGTGGCTATCATGCACTGATCACGTGGCTGACATGCACTGATCACGTGACTGTCATGCACTGATCACGTGGCTGATCATGCACTGATCACGTGACTGATCATGCACTGATCACGTGGCTATCATGCACTGATCACGTGGCTGATCATGCACTGATCACGGGACTGATCATGCACTGATCACGGCTATCATGCACTGACTACATGACTGATCATGCACTGATCACGTGACTGATCATGCACTGATCACGTGGCTGATCATGCACTGATCACGTGGCTATCATGCACTGATACGTGGATCACACACGATCACGTGACTGATCATGCACTGATCACGTATATCATGCACTGATCACGTGGCTGATCATGCACTGATCACGAGCTACCATGCACTGATCACGTGACTGATCATGCACTGATCACGTGACTGATCATGCACTGATCACGACTGATCATGCACTGATCACGTGACTGATCATGCACTGATCACGTGGCTATCATGCACTGATCACGTGGCTGATCATGCACTGATCACGTAGCTATCATGCACTGATCACGTGACTGATCATGCACTGATCACGTGGCTGATCATGCACTGATCACGTGACTGATCATGCACTGATCACGTGGCTATCATGCACTGATCACGTGGCTGATCATGCACTGATCACGTGGCTATCATGCACTGATCACGTGACTGATCATGCACTGATCACGTGATTGATCATGCACTGATCACGTGGCTATCATGCACTGATCACGTGGCTGATCATACACTGATCACGTACTGATCATGCACTGATCACGTGACTGATCATGCACTGATCACGTGACTGATCATGCACTGATCACGTGGCTATCATGCACTACTCACGTGGCTGATCATGCAATGATCACGTAGCTACCATGCACTGGTCACGTGACTGATCATGCACTGATCAGGTGACTGATCATGCACTGATCACGTGGCTATCATGCACTGATCACGTGGCTGATCATGCACTGATCACGTGACTGATCATGCACTGATCACGTGATGATCATGCACTGATCACGTGGCTATCATGCACTGATCACGTGGCTGATCATGCACTGATCACGTGGCTGATCATGCACTGATCACGTGGCATCATGCACTGATCACGTGGCTGATCATGCACTGATACCGTGACTGAGCATGGACTGATCACATGACTATCATGTAGTGATCACGTGACTTAATGGCGCTGATCATGTGACTGATCATGCACTGATCATGTTTGCTATCATACACTGATCATGTGCCTCTGGAGGCAATAAACAAAGAGCTGAGTAGGCACGAATCAAACAGTCAGCAGGCAATAATCATGGAACTCAGCTGTGAGGAATCATGCTGCTCAGCTGGCAATAATCAAGCAGCTGAGCAGGCAGGAATTACGCAGCACAGCTGGCAATTGTCAAGCAGATGACAGGCAGGAATCATGCAGCTCAGCTGGCAATTGTCAAGCAGATGAGCAGACAGTAATCACGCAGCTCAGCAGGCCCTGATCACGTGACTGAGCATGCACTGTTCACGTGGCTGATCATACACTGATCACGTGACTGATCATGCACTGATCACTTGGATATCATGCACTGATCACGTGGCTGATCATACACTGTTCACGTGTCTGACCATGCACTGATCACGTGGCTGATCATGCACTGATCACGTGACTGATCATGCACTGATCACGTGGCTGATCATGCACTGATCACGCTGACCATGCACTGATCACGTGACTGATCATGCACTGATCACGTAATTGATCATGCACTGATCACGTGGCTTATCATGCACTGATCATGTGACTGATCATGCGCTGATCATGTTTGGTGTCACACACTGATCATGTGCATCTGGAGGCAATGAACAAAGAGCTGAGTAGGCAGAATCAGTCAGCAGGCTATAATCATGGAACTCAGCTCTGAGAATCATGCTGCTCAGCTGGCAATAATCAAGCAGCTGAGCAGGCAGGAATTATGCAGCACAGGTGGCAATTGTCAAGCAGATGACAGGCAGGAATCGCAGCTCAGCTGGCACTGTCAAGCAGATGAGCAGACAGTAATCACGCAGCTCATCATGCACTGATCACGTGACTGATCATGCACTGATCACGTGGCTGATCACACACTATCACGTGACTGATCATGCACTGATCACGTGGCTATCATGCACTGATCACGTGGCTGATCATGCACTGATCACGAATTGTCATGCACTGATCACGTGGCTATCATGCACTGATCACGTGACTGATCATGCACTGATCACGTGGCTATCATGCACTGATCACGTGGCTGATCATGCACTGATCACGGGACTGATCATGCACTGATCACGGGCTATCATGCACTGATCACATGACTCCATGCACTGATCACGTGGCTGATCATGCACTGATCACGTGACTGATCATGCACTGATCACGTGGCTATCATGCACTGATCACGTGGATATCATGCACTGATCACGTGGCTGATCATACACTGATCACATGACTGATCATGCACTGATCACGTGGCTATCATGCACTGATCACGTGGCTGATCATGCACTGATCACGTGGCTATCATGCACTGATCACGTGACTGATCATGCACTGATCACGTGACTGATCATGCACTGATCACGTGGCTGATCATGCACTGATCACGTGACTGATCATGCACTGATCACGTGACTGATCATGCACTGATCACGTGGCTATCATGCACTGATCACGTGGCTGATCATGCACTGATCACGCAGCTATCATGCACTGATCACGTGACTGATCATGCACTGATCATGGCTGATCATGCACTGATCACGTGACTGATCATGCACTGATCACGTGACTGATCATGCACTGATCACGTGGCTATCATGCACTGATCACGTGGCTGATCATGCACTGATCACGCCACTATGTACTGATCACGTGACTGATCATGCACTGATCACGTAATTGATCATGCACTGATCACGTGGCTATCATGCACTGATCACGTGGCTGATCATGCACTGATCACGCCTGATCATGCACTGATCACGTGACTGATCATGCACTGATCACGTGACTGATCATGCACTGATCACGTGGCTATCATGCACACTCACGTGGCTGATCATGCACTGATCACGTAGCTATCATGTACTGGTCACGTGACTGATCATGCACTGATCACGTGACTGATCATGCACTGATCACGTGGCTATCATGCACTGATCACGTGGCTGATCATGCACTGATCACGTGGCTGATCATGCACTGATCACGTGACTGATCATGCACTGATCACGTAGCTATCATGCACTGATCACGTGGCTGATCATGCACTGATCACGTGGCTGATCATGCACTGATCACGTGGCTATCATGCACTGATCACGTGGCTGATCATGCACTGATACCGTGACTGAGCATGGACTGATCACATGACTATCATGCAGTGATCACGTGACTTAATGCACTGATCATGTGACTGATCATGCACTGATCATGTTTGCTATCATACACTGATCATGTGCTCTGGAGGCAATAAACAAAGAGCTGAGTAGGCATGAATCAAACAGTCAGCAGGCAATAATCATGGAACTCAGCTGTGAGGAATCATGCTGCTCAGCTGGCAATCAGCTGAGCAGGCAGGAATTACACAGCACAGCTGGCAATTGTCAAGCAGATGACAGGCAGGAATCACACAGCTCAGCTGGCAATTGTCACAGATGACAGGCAGGAATCATGCAGCTCAGATGGCAATTGTCACGCAGATGAGCATGACAGGATCACGCAGCTGCATGCACTGATCACGTGACTGATCATGCACTGATCACGTGGCTGATCATGCACTGATCACGTGACTGATCATGCACTGATCACGTGGCTATCATGCACTGATCACGTGGCTGATCATGCACTGATCACGTGGCTGATCATGCACTGATCACGTGGCTGATCATGCACTGATCACGTGACTGATCATGCACTGATCACGTGGCTGATCATGCACTGATCACGTGGCTATCATGCACTGATCACGTGACTGATCATGCACTGATCACGAACTGATCATGCACTGATCACGTGGCTTATCATGCACTGATCATGTGACTGATCATGCACTGATCATGTTTGCTCATACACTGATCATGTGCCTCTGGAGGCAATGAACAAAGAGCTGAGTAGGCACGAATCAGTCAGCAGGCAATAATCATGGAACTCAGCTGTGAGGAATCATGCTGCTCAGCTGGCAATAATCAAGCAGCTGAGCAGGCAGGAATTATGCAGCACAGGTGGCAATTGTCAAGCAGATGACAGGCAGGAATCGTGCAGCTCAGCTGGCAATTGTCAAGCAGATGAGCAGACAGTAATCACGCAGCTCAGCAGGCCCTGATCACGTGACTGAGCATGCACTGTTCACGTGGCTGATCATACACTGATCACGTGACTGATCATGCACTGATCACGTGGCTATCATGCACTGATCACGTGACTGATCATGCACTGATCACGTGACTGCATGCACTGATCACGTGGCTGATCATGCACTGATCACGTGACTGATCATGCACTGATCACGTGGCTATCATGCACTGATCACGTGGCTGATCATGCACTGATCACGGACTGATCATGCACTGATCACGTGCTATCATGCACTGACACATGACTGACATGCACTGATCACGTGGCTGATCATGCACTGATCACGTGACTGATCATGCACTGATCACGTGGCTATCATGCACTGATCACGTGGATATCATGCACTGATCACGTGGCTGATCATACACTGATCACGTGACTGATCATGCACTGATCACGTGGCTATCATGCACTGATCACGTGGCTGATCATGCACTGATCACGTGGCTATCATGCACTGATCACGTGACTGATCATGCACTGATCACGTAACTGATCATGCACTGATCACGTGGCTGATCATGCACTGATCACGTGACTGATCATGCACTGATCACGTGACTGATCATGCACTGATCACGTGGCTATCATGCACTGATCACGTGGCTGATCATGCACTGATCACGGCTATCATGCACTGATCACGTGACTGATCATGCACTGATCACGTGGCTGATCATGCACTGATCACGTGACTGATCATGCACTGATCACGTGGCTATCATGCACTGATCACGTGGCTGATCATGCACTGATCACGTGGCTATCATGCACTGATCACGTGACTGATCATGCACTGATCACGTGACTGATCATGCACTGATCACGTGGCTATCATGCACTGATCACGTGGCTGATCATGCACTGATCACGCCTGTCATGCACTGATCACGTGACTGATCATGCACTGATCACGTGACTGATCATGCACTGATCACGTGGCTATCATGCACTATCACGTGGCTGATCATGCAATGATCATGTAGCTACCATGTACTGGTCACGTGACTGATCATGCACTGATCACGTGACTGATCATGCACTGATCACGTGGCTATCATGCACTGATCACGTGGCTGATCATGCACTGATCACGTGCCTGATCATGCACTGATCACGTGACTGATCATGCACTGATCACGTGCTATCATGCACTGATCACGTGGCTGATCATGCACTGATCACGTGGCTGATCATGCACTGATCACGTGGCTATCATGCACTGATCACGTGGCTGATCATGCACTGATACCATGACTGAGCATGGACTGATCACATGACTATCATGCAGTGATCACGTGACTTAATGGCGCTGATCATGTGACTGATCATGCACTGATCATGTTTGCTATCATACACTGATCATGTGCCTCTGGAGGCAATAAACAAAGAGCTGAGTAGGCACGAATCAAACAGTCAGCAGGCAATAATCATGGAACTCAGCTGTGAGGAATCATGCTGCTCAGCTGGCAATAATCAAGCAGCTGAGCAGGCAGGAATTACACAGCACAGCTGGCAATTGTCAAGCAGATGACAGGCAGGAATCATGCAGCTCAGCTGGCAATTGTCAAGCAGATGAGCAGACAGTAATCACGCAGCTCAGCAGGCCCTGATCACGTGACTGAGCATGCACTGTTCACGTGGCTGATCATACACTGATCACGTGATTGATCATGCACTGATCACGTGGATATCATGCACTGATCACGTGGCTGATCATACACTGTTCACGTGTCTGACCATGCACTGATCACGTGGCTGATCATGCACTGATCACGTGACTGATCATGCACTGATCACGTGGCTGATCATGCACTGATCACGTGGCTGATCATGCACTGATCACGTGACTGATCATGCACTGATCACGAATGATCATGCACTGATCACGTGGCTTATCATGCACTGATCATGTGACTGATCATGCGCTGATCATGTTTGCTATCACACACTGATCATGTGCATCTGGAGGCAATGAACAAAGAGCTGAGTAGGCAGGAATCAGTCAGCAGGCTATAATCATGGAACTCAGCTCTGAGAAATCATGCTGCTCAGCTGGCAATAATCAAGTAGATGAGCAGGCAGGAATTATGCAGCACAGGTGGCAATTGTCAAGCAGATGACAGGCAGGAATCGTGCAGCTCAGCTGGCAATTGTCAAGCAGATGAGCAGACAGTAATCACGCAGCTCAGCAGGCCTGATCACGTGACTGATCATGCACTGATCACGTGGCTGATCACACACTGATCACGTGACTGATCATGCACTGATCACGTGGCTATCATGCACTGATCACGTGACTGATCATGCACTGATCACGTGACTGCATGCACTGATCACGTGGCTGATCATGCACTGATCATGACTGATCATGCACTGATCACGTGGCTATCATGCACTGATCACGTGGCTGATCATGCACTGATCACGGGACTGATCATGCACTGATCACTGGCGCTATCATGCACTGACACATGACTGATCATGCACTGATCACGTGATGATCATGCACTGATCACGTGATGATCATGCACTGATCACGTGGCTGATCATGCACTGATCACGTGGATATCATGCACTGATCACGTGGCTGATCATACGATCACGTGACTGATCATGCACTGATCACGTGGCTATCATGCACTGATCACGTGGCTGATCATGCACTGATCACGAGCTATCATGCACTGATCACGTGACTGATCATGCACTGATCACGTAATTGATCATGCACTGATCACGTGGCTGATCATGCACTGATCACGTGACTGATCATGCACTGATCACGTGACTGATCATGCACTGATCACGTGGCTATCATGCACTGATCACGTGGCTGATCATGCAATGATCACGTAGCTATCATGCACTGATCACGTGACTGATCATGCACTGATCACGTGGCTGATCATGCACTGATCACGTGACTGATCATGCACTGATCACGACTGATCATGCACTGATCACGTGGCTATCATGCACTGATCACGTGGCTGATCATGCACTGATCACGTAGCTATCATGCACTGATCACGTGACTGATCATGCACTGATCACGTGACTGATCATGCACTGATCACGTGGCTATCATGCACTGATCACGTGGCTGATCATGCACTGATCACGTGGCTGATCATGCACTGATCACGTGACTGATCATGCACTGATCACGTGACTGATCATGCACTGATCACGTGGCTATCATGCACTGATCACGTGATCATGCAATGATCACGTAGCTACCATGTACTGATCACGTGACTGATCATGCACTGATCACGTACTGATCATGCACTGATCACGTGGCTATCATGCACTGATCACGTGGCTGATCATGCACTGATCACGTGACTGATCATGCACTGATCACGTGACTGATCATGCACTGATCACGTGGCTATCATGCACTGATCACGTGGCTGATCATGCACTGATCACGTGGCTGATCATGCACTGATCACGTGGCTATCATGCACTGATCACGTGGCTGATCATGCACTGATACCGTGACTGAGCATGGACTGATCACATGACTATCATGTAGTGATCACGTGACTTAATGGCGCTGATCATGTGACTGATCATGCGCTGATCATGTTTGCTATCATACACTGATCATGTGCCTCTGGAGGCATAAACAAAGAGCTGAGTAGGCACGAATCAAACAGTCAGCAGGCAATAATCATGGAACTCAGCTGTGAGGAATCATGCTGCTCAGCTGGCAATAATCAAGCAGCTGAGCAGGCAGGAATTACGCAGCACAGCTGGCAATTGTCAAGCAGATGACAGGCAGGAATCATGCAGCTCAGCTGGCAATTGTCAAGCAGATGAGCAGACAGTAATCACGCAGCTCAGCAGGCCCTGATCACGTGACTGAGCATGCACTGTTCACGTGGCTGATCATACACTGATCACGTGACTGATCATGCACTGATCACGTGGATATCATGCACTGATCACGTGGCTGATCATACACTGATCACGTGTCTGATCATGCACTGATCACGTGGCTGATCATGCACTGATCACGTGACTGATCATGCACTGATCACGTGGCTGATCATGCACTGATCACGTGGCTATCATGCACTGATCACGTGACTGATCATGCACTGATCACGTGACTGATCATGCACTGATCACGTGGCTTATCATGCACTGATCATGTGACTGATCATGCGCTGATCATGTTTGGTGTCATACACTGATCATGTGCATCTGGAGGCAATGAACAAAGAGCTGAGTAGGCAGGAATCAGTCAGCAGGCAATAATCATGGAACTCAGCTCTGAGAAATCATGCTGCTCAGCTGGCAATAATCAAGCAGATGAGCAGGCAGGAATTATGCAGCACAGGTGGCAATTGTCAAGCAGATGACAGGCAGGAATCGTGCAGCTCAGCTGGCAATTGTCAAGCAGATGAGCAGACAGTAATCACGCAGCTCAGCAGGCCCTGATCACGTGACTGAGCATGCACTGTTCACGTGGCTGATCACACACTGATCACGTGACTGATCATGCACTGATCACGTGGCTCATGCACTGATCACGTGGCTGATCATGCACTGATCACGTGACTGTCATGCACTGATCACGTGGCTATCATGCACTGATCACGTGACTGATCGCACTGATCACGTGGCTATCATGCACTGATCACGTGGCTGATCATGCACTGATCACGGACTGATCATGCACTGATCACGGCTGATCATGCACTGATCACATGACTGACATGCACTGATCACGTGGATGATCATGCACTGATCACGGACTGATCATGCACTGATCACGTGGCTATCATGCACTGATCACGTGGCTATCATGCACTGATCACGTGGCTGATCATGCACTGATCACGTGACTGATCATGCACTGATCACGTGGCTATCATGCACTGATCACGTGGCTGATCATGCACTGATCACGTGCTATCATGCACTGATCACGTGACTGATCATGCACTGATCACGTGATTGATCATGCACTGATCACGTGGCTGATCATGCACTGATCACGTGGCTGATCATGCACTGATCACGTGACTGATCATGCACTGATCACGTGGCTATCATGCACTGATCACGTGGCTGATCATGCACTGATCACGTGGCGATCATGCACTGATCACGTGACTGATCATGCACTGATCACGTGGCTGATCATGCACTGATCACGTGACTGATCATGCACTGATCACGTGACTGATCATGCACTGATCACGTGGCTATCATGCACTGATCACGTGGCTGATCATGCACTGATCACGAGCTGATCATGCACTGATCACGTGACTGATCATGCACTGATCACGTAACTGATCATGCACTGATCACGTGGCTATCATGCACTGATCACGTGGCTGATCATACACTGATCACGTGACTGATCATGCACTGATCACGTGACTGATCATGCACTGATCACGTGACTGATCATGCACTGATCACGTGGCTATCATGCACTACTCACGTGGCTGATCATGCAATGATCACGTAGCTATCATTCACTGTCACCTGGCTGATCATGCACTGATCACGTGATTGATCATGCACTGATCACGTGGCTATCATGCACTGATCACGTGGCTGATCATACACTGATCACGTGGCTGATCATGCACTGATCACGTGACTGATCATGCACTGATCACTTTGCATCATGCACTGATCACGTGGCTGATCATGCACTGATCACGCTATCATGCACTGATCATTGGCTGATCATGCACTGATCACGTGGCTGATCATGCACTGATACCGTGACTGAGCATGGACTGGTCGCATGACTATCATGTAGTGATCATTGACTTAATGGCGCTGATCATGTGACTGATCATGCGCTGATCATGTTTGGTGTCATACACTGATCATGTGCCTCTGGAGGCATTGAACAAAGAGCTGAGTAGGCAGGAATCAAACAGTCAGCAGGCTATAATCATGGAACTCAGCTGTGAGGAATCATGCTGCTCAGCTGGCAATAATCAAGCAGATGAGCAGGCAGGAATATACAGCACAGGTGGCAATTGTCAAGCAGATGACAGGCAGGAATCATGCAGCCCAGCTGGCATTGTCAAGCAGATGAGCAGACAGTAATCACGCAGCTCAGCAGGCCCTGATCACGTGACTGAGCATGCACTGTTCACCTGGCTGATCATACACCTATCACGTGACTGATCATGCACTGATCACTTGGATATCATGCACTGATCACGTGGCTGATCATACACTGTTCACGTGTGACATGCACTGATCACGTGGCTGATCATGCACTGATCACGTGATTGAACATGCACTGATCACGGCTGATCATGCAGTGATCACGCGGCTACCATGTACTGTCACGTGACTGATCATGCACTGATCACGTAATTGATCATGCACTGATCACCTGCTTATCATGCACTGATCATGTGACTGATCATGTGCTGATCATGTTTGGTGTCACACACTGATCATGCATCTGGAGGCAACAACAAAGAGCTGAGTAGGCAGGAATCAGTCACAGGCTATAATCATGGAACTCAGCTCTGAGAAATCATGCTGCTCAGCTGGAAATAATCAAGCAGATGAGCAGGCAGGAATTATGGCACAGGTGGCATTGTCAAGGAGATGACAGGCAGGAATCTGACAGCTCAGCTGGCAATTGTCAAGCAGATGAGTGCATGTAATCACGAGCTCAGCAGGCCCTGATCACGTGACTGAGCATGCACTGATCACGTGACTGATCACACACCTATCATGTGAATGATCATGCACTGATCACGTGGCCTCATGCACTGATCACGTGACTGATCATGCACTGATCACGAATTGTCATGCACTGATCACGGCTGATCATGCACTGATCACGTGGCTGATCATGCACTGATCACGTGGCTATCATGCACTGATCACGTGGCTGATCATACACTGATCACGTGACTGATCGCACTGATCACGGCTATCATGCACTGACTACATGATTGATCATGCACTGATCACGTGACTGATCATGCACTGATCACGTGATTATCATGCACTGATCACGTGGATATCATGCACTGATCACGTGGCTGATCACACACTGATCACATGACTGATCATGCACTGATCACGTGACTATCATGCACTGATCACGTGAATGAACATGCAACTGATCACGAGCTATCATGCACTGGTCACGTGACTGATCATGCACTGATCACGAATTGATCATGCACTGATCACGGATCGATCATGCACTGATCACGTGACTGATCAAGCACTGATCACGTACATCATGCATCTGTTCATGTGGCTGATCATGCAATGATCACGAGCTACCATGCACTGGTCACGTGACTGATCATGCACTGATCACGTGGCTGATCATGCACTGATCACGTGACTGATCATGCACTGATCACGTGGCTATCATGCACTGATCACTGTCATTGGCACATGATCACGAGCTGGCCATGCACTGGTCACGGACTGATCATGCACTGATCATGTAATTGATCATGCACTGATCACGTATTATCTGCACTGATCATAATGGCTGGTCATGCACTGTTCACTTGCCTGGTCATGCACAGATTACATGACCGACTATGCACTGATCACGCCACTGATCACACCATCACGTGGTGATCATGCACTATCACGCGGTCTACCATGCAATGACTGCGTAGCTGACTCATGCACTGATCACGTGACTGATCATGCACTGATCACGTGACTGATCATGCACTGATCACGTGGCTGATCATGCACTGATCTACGTGGCTATCATACACTGATCATGCCTGGTCAACAAGTACAGATCATGTGACTGATCATGCACTGATCACGCAGCTATCATGCACTGATCACGTGGCTGATCATGCACTGATCACGTGGCTATCATGCAATGATCACGC